>NC_072738.1:5164261-5376930 GCF_026930045.1 Uloborus diversus | reverse complement strand
AAAACAAATTATGAAAACATTGCAAATCCTACAAATAAACTCTCGTTAGAAAGTTGGACCTGATGAAAGTAGCGCTAATGATTATATCTTTAAACCACCAATTAAATCTCGAATTATTACCTGATGAGAATATCTTGCCTTGAAAATTGCGGGTACCACATTTTCTTTAACAGATTGTGAAAAACTCTATGAACTAAGTTTATTAGATTTTGTGGGATACCAATTAACGTCCCTTCTTAAGCTTTAATCCATGAAGTCTAGAGCTGCATCATATTGAAACCTCAAATTAATTTTGAAACATTCAAGAGAAAAAACGGGGACATTTCGATGATTGGGAATTTGGCCCATCAGCCTTATTTCTGGCTTGAATAATTTTACTTTGGAAACTCTGTTGTTTTATGGTAATCTTATGCAAATAGATATTTCCATTCTCCTTGTTTACAGATGCAGATGAAAAATATTCCTCATTGCAGGCATTGGCGTCAATAAAGAAAACATTGCTATATTTCAAACAGGGGTGATTGTGTTCCGGTATTTTACCGGATTTCCGGTATCTTCATCTTCGAAAATACCGGAACCATCCTATATTTTCAGAAAAACCCACTTTTGTAAAATTTAGGTCGATGTTTAATGAAACGCCGAAAGTCCAAATTGAAGACGTTTCGTTTGGTATAAAGCTTAAGCTGCCGTCATGTTTTTGCAATCTCTATAGTAATTATTGAAGAACAGCTGGGGGTGAGAGATGGAATAAAGGCTAGATAAGAAGAGAAAGGAGCGTTACTTGATATTTTTCCCCTTAATATTTTCTTTTCAAGATGTCTAATATCGTTTCTCTGTTGCATATCTTAATATGCAGCTGATGTAACTAGGGTTGCCCATTTCCCCCGACTGCGATGGCACCCCTCAATTTGACCAAGCCCCCTTTTCCCTCAAGAATTGCCACCCACTAATAAAAAGACTTGAATTCTTCTAAATTAATTTCTCCAAAAGTTTCTGTGGTATAATCTGCTTCATGACCCCCCCCCCTCCCCTCCCGACACAAACACATGAAAATCCTTGCTGTAACTATATTATTAGATTAAATTGTTAAAATATTTATTCACCAAGATGGCCTATGGCTTTTCTCTGTTGTAGATGCTTATGTAATAGGTTTTACAGTCCACCCCCCCCCCCATTAAATGTTGAATTTAACGACTTATATATATCGAAAATATCGATATTTGGAGAGCGATATATCGTGGCATTAAAATTCGGATATCGCCTAGCCCTATTGCGCAGTGATCATAATACATTCTGCCCCTTTTGCCCCAAACTTATTTTATTCTGAAATATTTATGCACTTTTAGAAAATGAATGTAATAAATGGTTAAGGATTCAGATACAATGGAGGAAAATAAAACATTCTTTGAAAAAATTTTAGAAACGAGAAAAATTAAAAGAATTTAATTCTCTCCATGCACATGGACATATTAAGTCCAATTAAAACTTCGAGTTTTAGCCCCTACAAATAATTATGCATATAAATAATGTGTACATACACGTAATGTGTATATGTATGCCCATCAAAACTTTTTCTTCTTGGAAAAAAGTTCAGGTATTTTTTCATGGAGTCACAATCACCCCTGATTTCAAACAATCGAAATCTTCCCAAAAAACAAATTTGAGATTATGTAAATAAACTTTAATGACAAGATTAATAGAAATTTGTGTATTACAACCAGTGAAAACTATTCAATGATTTTTTGGATGGCCTGTTTGCACATCAGAGAGCAATGCAACATGATGGAATTTCTTTTAAATATTTATTAACAGTCGAAAACAAAATATGACACATCATAAGGATGTCTGCTGGTTTTTATTTCGTTACCAACGTAAACAAAAACGTTGTTATGACTCCCAGGATGCAATGCGTGAAATACGGAGTACGATAAAGACGGAGGTTACATTATCGCAAATCGAGGCTGAAATTACCAGCTTCATTCTGTATGTCCTGTATGGTAAGAAAAAAAAATGGTATTTACTCCTTTTTTTCCGCAATTTTAAGTATCAACAATCACACATTTTAACTCCCTTTCAATCATTTCCCTTTCCTTCCCGGTTGAAAACGATTAGTCCTTTAGAAACGAATTTATGTTACTGCAACTGTAACTATTGCACGTGTGTAGCTGTTTTTGTTTACGTTAGGTCAAAACGAAACTTGGTCTCTTTAAATAAATGTTAAATGAATTTTTTATGCCCATCTTTGATTATTTAGCTCGCTTTTTGCGGGCTATATTTGGATTATTCTCAAACTCAAAGCCTAATGAGATGAACAAATTTAAAATATACGTGAAATGTGGTTCTGAATCCGTACCTGTTTATTTGGGTTTAGATTGGTCTGTTCAAGATTTGAAGAATGCCGTAGGCTCCAAATTGTGCATGAAAAGTGACGAGTTGCGAATTATTTTTGCCGGAAAGGAGTTGCACGACAATGTGCAGCTGCAAGTAAGTTCGGTTTGGTATTAAAAGTTCGTATTATGTTTTTTGAAGTTATAATTTGTTGACTTTTAAAATCTTGTATCGCGAATAATGGAATATGGAAGCAAGCTAAAACTTGGGAGCATTGATTTTAAAGATACTGCTTCGATTCTACATACCATTTCTTTGTTTACCTTTGGAGAAATAGCTGCAATATACAGATACTGGCAAGGATTTTTGCAGCTATTTGATTTAGAAATCTAATTATGGGGGAGAAGAGAACACCTGTGGACATTTGTTTGGTTTCATACAAAAAAGACTTTCCTTTTTCATTCTATTATCTCAATATATTTTACTAACCATAATTTTACAACCCTATATAGCCCTTCAACTGGGCCTGATGTAACTAACTCCATCCAAAAAAAAAGTAGGGTCAGGTGGGGTGGAATGGGTAGTTTATTAATCTTTCGAGTTACAGAAAATAAAACTAATTGTTTTAAAAAAGAAAAACACTCATGTCATTTACAATAATTTGACTTTATTTTGGGTCAAGAAAAAACTGAATGGAAAGAGTCAGTTTAGTGG
This sequence comes from Uloborus diversus, assembly GCF_026930045.1. Taxonomy (NCBI): domain Eukaryota; kingdom Metazoa; phylum Arthropoda; class Arachnida; order Araneae; family Uloboridae; genus Uloborus; species Uloborus diversus. Next base: position 5,373,888 of record NC_072738.1, on the reverse strand, counting down.
CAGCTTCTTGTAAGTTACATTGTCAAAATCAAAACTAACTGATATTGTTAAAACTTTTTTTTTTCAAGATTTTGTTTGAATTTAGAAAGCATTCTATTGCTGTTATTTTCATTAAAGGAAGTCTCCTTTGTCAACTGAAAAAATCCATAGATTTTAAGAAATATGTTAAAAAATTTTAAGTGGGGTGGAATGGGTTTAATATAACCCATTCTTAAGGCTTAATGACAACCCCAGGCTTAATGACATAAGCTATGGAATTAACATTTTATCTCATTAAAAGTTATTCTCTGAAAAATAAGTTGTTCATTTTATCCAAAGTTTTATACTCTGGATTTCTTATGTTATGGAGTTGCTTATGGTTGTACTAAATCTGATTGGATAGAAGACACAATCTTTAAAGAATGGCTCAAACTTTTCGAAAGGCATCTGAAAAGACATGCAAGCCAGCTGACCTATGAACCTAAAGCATGCTATCGATAATGAAATTATCATTTGCCTACCGCCTAATGCGAGTCATACCATGCAACCACTAGACAACGTCAGAGCTGACTAAATGAATTGAAAATCAGTCTGATCAAGCTCCCACTCCACTAAGTTCAAGTATAATATCCACAGGAGATTGGGTGCTAGTTGAATACAGTGTCAAGAAATTAAAAAAGTATTTTATTTGCTCAAGTTCTAGAATATACTTGTGCTTTTGTTGTAAAAATTTTCAAGAAGTCTTAAAAAGGAAATTTTTTCATCTTCCCCAATAATGCAAAAATGAAGATTGAAGAACAGGTCATCAAAACCTTGGTCAGCCAATCCTCAATAATAATGGACATTATACCTTTAATTCCAGTGAAATTACAGACTACATTGTTCAATAGATTTTTAATAATCTTTTTGTGAAAAAATAAAAAAATTAATTTGAAAGTTAATACTACCCATTTTACCCCACCCCATGGGGTGGAATGGGTATAAAAGCAGACTTTGATATAATAATAACTTTTTCACTAAATAATAAAATCATTTCAGTATTAATAACTATGGATATGTGTAATGTATTGTTGAAATGTAAAAACTCAGTTGAGGTTTTTTGATTGTTGGATGTCAAATTTGAATAGTTTGATAATAATTTCAAAAATACCTGTTTTTATACCCATTCCACCCCACCTGACCCTATGAAAAAATTGGCCCCATTTACAGCAGATCGATGCATATCCGCCCCTCCCCCTTTATCCGGATCTCCGGTAAATCTGTATCAAATTTGTAAATTATATTTAAAAAAAAATTGTATTCACATAAAAAATAATTTTAAATCATAATAACTGAACTACAAGAGCGCCAAATGTTTGATTTTTATTTTGCTTAAATGTGCAACTCTTGCATAGATAGCAAGAGTTGCAATAAATTATAGAAAACTAAGACTCATGGCGTACTTGAAGGGTCAGTCTGACATTGTTGCTACTGAACTATAAATGATGAAAAGTTTGATAGAATAGGATATAAATGGTAAAGTGTGAATTGTGCAAATCAATCCTACTGTAATTTATTACAAAGCGTTGCTTTTTTTTTGCTGTAATAAAATGTATATCTGCTCATTTAAGAATTTTTTAAGTTATTTTTTTCATACTACAGTAGACTCTTGTTTTACACGGTTTCGATTATACGCGGTTTAAGATTTGGCACCTTTATTTTATTTTACTCGGATGAGTTTCGGTTTTATGCGGATGCGGGAATGCAAACAGATAAAATTTTCCCCTAAAATCCCCCCCTTTCAAAATCCAAACTCCAAACGATTGCAGATTAAGCGCAATCAACTGCATTTTGGCTTGCTAATAATCAAGCTTGGGCAACTGAAGACATTTTATGCGATTGGTTTCAGAGCTCTTTCCAGAAGTAAAGTTATTAAACTCACTCAATTCAGAACTCACTGGAAGAAGAGCTTTTAGGAGTTACAAAGGAGGCCAAAACCAACGAGGATACCAACGTCTGTGACGCATAACCAAAAACAATCACATTGAAAATTTTGAGCCATTCCTAGACAATGGAAATAATCTTTCTGATTTGTTAGTCGAGGAAGATTCTATCATGGAAATGACGCAAGTGATCATGGATGCGTTAATGCTCTACAAAGAATTAGAGAAAAATTCTTAATGAATGCCAAAAGACTATCAGAGCTAGCTCCTCTTTATAAACAGAACCTGAGATCAATTAAATGTTTTTTTTATGCATGGTGGGCATAAAAGTCGATATAAGTACACATTAAACTCATTATACAATTAGTCATCACTAGAATGAAGTATTTTATTATCTACGGAACCAAACCCCTATTTTAACACTATAATTAGGTCTCAATTTATACGATTTCAATTTATGTGGTATTTCCATGGAGCGTAGCCCCCGTGTAAAACGAGGGTCTACTGTATTCGGATTATCTATATTTTTGTTTCTCCGGATTGCCTTTGGTCTTAGCTAGTACGGATAAACAAGGTTCTACTGAACATGCTTCGGGCACATTTGGAAACCATAAATAAAGCAATATTAATGGTTTAAAATCGTAAAGACAATGGCTAGAATTCGCATTGTATAGGAAACTCTTCATTCTCCCAAAGCTGCTTGTTTAAAAATTCTTCTACCACTTTCAGGTATTAGATTTAGACTGGGTAGTAGTTTTGAGATTCCAGATGCATCAAACTTTAGAAGTCCTCTTGTGATGGCCATGGGCGCCCATTGCATGGGGGGGGGGGGGGCTCAAATATTTTCCTTGTGGTTTAGCTGGATATTTTCCTGTGGAAACTGATTTTATGACAGATTATAGTCATTAAAATTCAACATTTTTAATAACTTATTCACTATTGGCTGGAGAAGAAATGTTTTTATATTTTTGCAAAGAAAAAAGTACTAAAAGCAAGGAAATTCTAATTTCAAAGGGGGGGGGGGGGGCTCGAGCCCCCTCTTACCCCCCCTATACAGGCACCCTTGGTGATGGCCAGTTAAGTGAATGACCATTAAATAGAGATGCACTAAATATTTGATTGGTATTCAGTAGACTGGATATTCGGCCGACAAACTGAATATTTGGTCCGGACAAATGCTTCAATGTTCAGCAACCGAATACTAAACAAATTTAAATGTTTGATACTTGGTTAACAAGTTGATTTTTTTAATACATTGAATGAAAGTTACTATGTAGATTTGCTGTACAAAATTAATTCAAATTGATACTTATTAGTTTTATGACATTCAAAGTGGTTTTAATGTAAGAGAATACATTCAGATGTTATAAATTTAAACTTTGCTGCTTTTCAGTGTTTCTTAAATCTAATAACAAATTACATTAGCCTTACTGTTACAAACTTACTTGAATATGATACAGTAATCCGAAAAAAAAACTCATAATGTTTAGCAATAATTATATAATGTCAATTTATTACTACTTAACATAAACTGCTAATTTGTTAACATATAGCACTTGGGATATTAAATTTTTTAGCAGTACTTTAATTTGTAAAGTTCTACATCATATGAAATATTAAATACTGTTGATTTCAACAAGGTAATAAACATTAACCATTGTAATCAAAGTTTAATAATCCTTTGAACTTAAAGCGAAAAAAAAAAAAAAAAAATCAGGCAGTGTTTGAATTTCATTTCTCAATCAGTTTCTGAAGAGATTAACATAGCAGAGAGAAGATCACTTGAAAGAATTGTAATTTATAACAGTATATTAAGCAACTTGGGTTTGTATTTGTATGTGCAAGATTCTTTATTTTAGATGCAACATGTTACCATAATTATCAGTTATCAAATCATATATAGGAAAGAGAGAAATAATCAATTAATGCAGAATTGCTAAGAAATATATAATTCCAAATCAGCCATTTGCAATATAAATTTGTCTTGATTTTGGGAAAAAAAATTCTGGCATTCCCGACTTTTTACAAAAACTGGTCATAATAGAAACCCTGACCCTGATTGCAGGAAGACTAAAAATATTTTAATATCCATTTATTTAAAATAAATCTTTCTGTTGAAACTAGCATTTACTGGTTAAAATATGAGTGTTGCAGGCATTTGTGAAAAATGTTAGTAAATTTTGCCCTGTGGATTAGTCAATCCCCTAACTTTTAACCTAATTGTTTTACACTAAATTTCTGACCTTATACCCCAGTATGGGTTTTGTCTTAGTATATTTACCTCATTCTTCCAGAAAAGGGGTAGAAATCCAGTATTGTGTGTAAATGTTATTGCGAATATTTATGTGTCATAAATTACTAATATTAGTGTATGTTATGTTTTAGGAGTGCGATGTTGGTGAACAAAGTGTCATTCATGCTGTTCTCCGGAAAGCTCCCCTAAGTGTTACGGTCGAAGCAAAGTGCCCACTGAATAAAACTCCATTCTGCTCAAATGACTGTGATGACAATGAAAGTAAGTAATTTGACAAAGTTTCTTTTATATTGCACTCATTATCATGGGCGCCCATATGCAAAATTGTAAGGGGGGGGGAGGGCTTAGATATTTTAGCCATAGTTTAACAGGATATTTTCCCCATGGAAGCAGATTTCAGGACAGATTAGAGTCATTAAAATTTGACATTTTTAATTATTTATTCATTAATGACTGGAGAAGAAATATTTTTATATTTTTGCAAAGAAAAAGGTACTAAAAGCAAGGAAGTTCTAATTTCCAAGGGGGGGGGGGGGCTCGAGCCCCTCCTTGCCCCCCTATATGGGCGCCCTTGCTCATTATATCTATTATTTCAGTTTGAAACTTGGGTTTTTGTATTTAATACAAAGTGAATGGCAAACTATCAGTGCTATAAATTGAGTCATTACCAATGTTGATCTAAGGGCTAGTATTTTTTGTGAATAAAATTTCTTATTGTGAGAATGAACCCCTGAAAATAAATTGCATTTGTCTCATAATAAAAATTGCCTTTGCTAGGCAGACCTTTTACTGAACGGGAGATTGATTAAACTTTCCTCATAAAATTTGATTGCCGAACCTGACCTTTGTCAGAAATTTATTATCGGTAACACAAAAGCTTCACATACATATAAAAAAAAGTCTAAAATGCTTAAAGTCCTGCATTTTGTTATTTTTTCGTTAAAACTATACTGGACAAATATTTTCTTGGCATTTTTATAATCCTTTAATCCTATGTTATTTTAATGATCAACTACTTATATCACTTTTTCTTACTACCAATTATTCTAAGGACATCATTTCTCATTTCTTTCAGCGTTTAAAATTATAGTTATGTTTCATAAACAACATCTTTTTTCAAAAGAATTAAATATAATACGTAAGCATGCGTAGTAAAAATATCATAAATAAATGTGTAACATATTTTATCTTTTTGAGGTAATAATTATTTTACAATATATTACATCTCGAATATACCTTAAAATCCCGAAAGTCCCCCCCCCTATTTTCAAAACAAAACTTGTTAATTTCAGAAGGGGGGGGGGGTTATAATCGAGATTTTTTGAAAAATTTGCCAAAATAATTGTTTTTAGTGCTATTAATTTTAGAGTCCAGAAAAGAAATAAATAAATAAGAGTTAATATTAATGAAGAGGAAGAAATTAATTAATAAAAACCTGTCATAATTTTCTAGTAGTGATAAATCGCACGTGGGCGTCATTTTTTTTTCAAAAGGAAGGATTTTGCACCTTAAGTTGGCAAAACCCCTATAATTTATCACTTGAAAATTCATCATGTACTGAAAGGTTACAGTAAAAGAAGCAAAATCTTAATGTTCTTGTTTCAGAATAGAAGCAAAAATCACAATCACTGTCGCAAATTTGTTACGAATATTGTAATTTTGAAAACTGAGCTTTACAAAGTTCGCGAACCTAAACACACCCAAATCCCTTATTTGATTTTGTAAAATATACATTTCTGATGATCGTAAACTCATTAAATTACATTATTTCTCCTTTAAGAAAGGTTATTTTTAAGTTTTGTGCTACTTTTTAAGCAACGCATTTCCAAAATGGCACCACATTTTCAAAATGGCATCGTGTTGAAGATTTTTCATTTTCACAAGTCAGAACAAAAATGCTCCATCCAAAATGAATAGAAAGCAGAACAATCATACAAATTTTATTTTGTAATACATATGAACAAAAAAAAAAAAAAAAGGCATCCATGCATCAACAGGAGTCTAGACATTTGGGAAGGAATAAACTGTGGAGACCTTTTTTTTCCCTTTTTTGTTCAAATCATTGTGTTTTCTTTTCTTTCTTTTTTTTTTAGAAAAGAAAACCTGCACATGGAGAGTGAAACTAAACCGCTCTAAATGCTTTCCAAGTAAAGCAAAAAATGGTTTTTTTTTTTTGGAGGGAGTGGCAAATGAAGATAATCAGAAACTTTTTCAGGTGAAAGGGGGGGAGGTATATTCAGGATTTTAAAATGATTTCATTTTCTACAAAAAGGGTGGGGGCTATAATCGATAGGGGGTTACTTTCCGGATTTTACAGTATTCCAAAAACAAAATTTTTTCACAATGATTAAACATAATACATAAACAAACAAAAAATTTTTTTGTATCATATTGAATTTTTTGAGTTAAAAACTATTTTACAATAAATTCCTGAAATACTTAATCCAAAATACAGGTCTGATTTGTATGGTTTGAGTGTATCAATGTCACTTCTCACATATAGGTGAATCTCAAAGCAGATTGGGCCATTCGAAGAAAAGCCACTTCTTTGTCTTTTGCATTGATCCTTGCAAAACATTATGCCCTGGGAAGCTGAGAGTTCGCTGCATGAAATGCAAAGAAGGAACTCTCACGGTCGACAGGGTAAGTAGTTGAGTTTATTATAAAATTGGTTTCTTCTAGATTTAAATTTGACTAGTTGTGTTGCCCAGCTTTGCTCAGTCCACCTTGACTATACAAATCATGTCAAGTGACATATAATCAACAATCAGGCTTAAATAAATAAAAAAAAAACCATCATGCAAAATTTCTCTTCCAAACAATGGCGACAGATATTGAAATACTTTTAAGAAATTAAATCCAGAAAGATGGATTTTAAAAGCATAACCATGGAAACACAAAATAAAATAAGTTTAAGGAATTAAAATGTGAAAGAAAATGGTTAACAATTTGCATGGAAATGTGATTTTTTGAATTGAGCAGGGTTCGTATGGGTCATGGAAATCCTGGAAAGTCATGGAAAACAAATAACAGAATTTCAGACCTGGAAAAGTCATGGAAAATTGAAGTTTTCATTGAAAGTCATGGAAATTTATTTCAAGTCATGGAGAAATGTCCTGGACAAAGAGAAAGGAACAGTAGCTAAAGGAGCATTAGAAATTTTGAGTGATTTAACAGTATAGGACATAAAAGCTATTAAAAATGGAAAATTGAACGATCCAAAAAACAAATCTGAATTTTGAAATCTCATTGCATCCACTTCTGTCGCAGCCGCTTGCCATTTTTTGCAGTGTGATTTTACTGCCTGGACATCACTTATTTTTAATTTTCTGTTATTTTCAACATTTCTCATGTTTCATATTCTTTAGTAGCAAAATTTCATGTTCTTAGTTTTGCCACGCCCACTCAAAAAAAAAAAAAAAAAAAATACAATTTAATTGCATGCGAGTTCGATTCCATCACTCGTAAGGACTTTATTATTAAATTTATCAGAGTTTATCTTAATTTGTTGAATATTTTAGAAAATAAAGATCTAAAGTCAGGCAATAGAATACAGAAAAAGAGGAATTCTAATGCTCTAAAACAGTAGTGCCCAACATACGGCACGCAAAACTAATCCATTCTACCCACTATTACGTTCAATGTCGGGAATTAAACACGTTCTGGAATTTCTGAACCTATTAATTTATATGCATTTGAAAATATGCAATTTTGTAAGCAAAACAAATATACTTTTGAATCAGAAGATTGATTCATTGCTGAATGGTTTTTTCTAAAAAGATCTTGTTTAGAAACATGAAGAACTAAACTATGTGGCTTTACTTTAAAGAACCAAAATACTGTCAAGTTACGTGGCTTATTAAAGGCACTGTTGACACTAAAAGGTAACTTTTGAAGCTAATTTATTGAAACTTAGTGATGATTCATTCAACATTTGTCAATTTCTATATCATTCTGCCTGTTAAAAAAAAAAAAAAAAAAAAAATCAGACATTTAAGCATCATCATATTCGTTTCACCGCATTTTTACTTTACTTAAATTTATATGATAAAGACAAATAAGAATAGTTTAATTTTTTTAAGTGTGCACTTATATTTTTTCCATTACGAGTGAGCTTCAATGAGGCTGTGGCATTCATATAGACGTTTTGCTAATGCTCATTTCCAAATATCTCCAAGTTTGAGATTAAATAGTGCTATTCTCTTCGTATAACGAGGTCATGAAAATTTTCATTGAAGTCATGAAAAAGTCTTGGAAAAGTCGTGGAATTTTTTCATCTAAATACAGTATGAACCCTGATTGAGGCTTGTAACTTTTTTTCCTTTCGAGATAGATGCTTAGTTTTTCAACCATAGGTCGAGATAGATCTGGAGTAAAAAATGTCACTCTTTTAAATGATGTCAAAAAGAAAACTGTGGGACAATTCCTTCCCTTTTTATTGGTAGATTTAATGAAGAAAGTAATGCCTAATTTTCAGTTAAGCCTAAACAAATTCGAGTTAAAAACGCAAATAACTCCTGTCGTAACTAAGTTAGAGAATTGAAACAAATTGCGTAGAACGCAGAAAATTCTACTTTTTCCAACGATATATAATATGAATATGTGCAAGTAATTTTTCACCCCCATATTCAAGAATTTATGTGAAAATTGGGCCTACTAAATTAGAATAAAAAAAGAACTACTCATCGATTGTTTTTTGAACCAGTCTGCAAACCTTCCAGGTGCTAAAAGAAAGATACTATGAAAATTTCAGTGAAATCGGCCTGGTAGTTCTCGAGTTTTGCGCGTTTAAACAAACAGATGCTTTTAGGAGACTTTATTTTATACTATGTAGAGATGTATAGAGAGCATAGGCGGTTTGTACGGGGGCAAGGGAAGGGGTGAGGGGACAACTACCCCCTCCCTTTCAAAACTAAAGGAGCTTTGCCCCCTCACATTTTAGAGTTAAAAAATAATAATCGATTGAAAAAATTTTCATCGGATGGAATGATTCATTTCACGAAAGTGAAAACTGAAAATTCCAACTGAAGTCTATGGTGGCCATCCATTCGGATTTTTGATGCCAATTTACTCAGTAATATTAAAAACCAGTAAAATAGCCCACTTTTACAAAAAAAAAAAAAAATCAGCTTCAGAGGCCACGCCCTCTAACTCCCACAATTCTTTTGCCCCCCCCCCCCCCCCCCCCCCCACTTTTTTGGTGCACCAGCCAAATTTGATAGAGAGTAGGGTTTGTGGATCAGAGCCTTCAATAAAAAATTTTACGTTTTTATTACTAAAGTTCCTCTTTGAAATAGTCACAAAAGTAAAACTTGCAAACTAAATATGTGAAAACTTGGCAATAGTTTACAAGAAGTACTGGGGTTAAGTTTTTACAATGCACCATGTTTGGTCACAATATAAAACTTTTCAGTTTCAATTGATTCAATGGTGCCAGGGTTTAATCTTTAACAAAAGTGTGAGAGCCATTGAGAAGAGATAAAACGGAGGGGGTGAAGACTTGACCAAGTCTCATGATAGAGTTTAATGGGTTAATGGGAAGCATTGGAAGAAATCAGGTTTCTTTTTCTAGTCTCATGTAAAACGTATCAACCATTCATTGTTGTTGAGTCACGTGACTTGAGGTCTTTTACTTAGCTTTTGCTAAGCCAATGATTAGACTTGCTTTCTGCATTTACCAATTCCCGCTCTAAGGCGGGAGCCCTATCATTTGGTCTTCAGTATTTATTATCATCATTCTATCTAATATGTGACATTTTACATAAACCTAAAAAGAAGTGCTGAAGCTAAGCTTGTGTGCACTGCAATGACACAATGCCATGAATGGCACAATAAGTTAATAAAATGTATGCACTTTCTAAGAGCTTTGGCACTCCAAATTTAGGAGAGGTTTGTGGCATAAATGCAATAGCATTTAATAACTATTGGTTTCCACGTAACTTTTGAGAAAAATCACCCGTATTTTCTGTTGTTGAAAATAATCAATTAAGTATTTATTATTATTTATTTTTATTATTTATTAATCTTATGAGAATTTCGTAGAACAGAAGTGGTATGCTTTCTATATAAATTTATAGTTTACGGTAATGAAAGGAGTATTATTTTTAAATCCTCTGAAAATTGAAAAGGTAAACTGAGTTAATAAGATGTGAACAGCAGCAAAATTTGTGATGAGGTTAGGTTACAGAATCAAATGTAAACAATAGGCAAAAATTATTCTTGATGATAATTATTTTTAATTGATGATGATAATACGCAGTGATAGATGAAGTGATGCCTCGGATATGTTTAAGGAATCAATTATTATTATTATTTGAATTATAGGATCCATCATGCTGGGATGATGTGTTGATTGCCGGACATATACCGGGATCTTGCCAAGCAGAAAATTGTGATGGTGCTTTAGCTGAGTTTTATTTCAAATGTGCCAGACATGTTTCCTCGCCCAATGACTGGGCTGTTCCTTTGTATCTAGTCAAAAATAATTTTAAAGATGTTCCATGCATTGCCTGCACTGGAAACAGGTATGAAAATGATATTTTCAAGTCCTAAATTGCATGTTTGTATATATTTCATATCAGTGTGTGGTAGTTGTCAATTCTCTTCTTCTTCTTCTTTAAAAAAAAAAAAATCCAACCACATTGGCGGCTACTTGTATGAATCACGCTTTTTCTGAACAGTTTTGATTCCATAAAGCGGATGATTCAATAAAGTGGCTAGTTCAATAAAGCTGGATTTTTTTCTGTTTTTGACAATTTGATTCATTAAAGCAGTTGATTCAATTTACCACTGATTCAATTAACCAGCATCACTGAACTTGAATTCTTCATTTTCATATTTAGCATCAGTTTTAAAACCAACCACGACCCCACTGAATTTCCGCTACGCTTGTGGGACTTGACAATTTTTGACTTTTCTGTGTTAAACCTACGCAGCTAATGCATCCACCAATCAAAGTCAGTGTTTCAAAGCTTGTTTATTTTTGATTGGACGTCGGCCATTTTGACCGCAAGAGGGCACCAGGGGAAACCCCTGCATCCACCAATCAACGGCAAAGTAATGGAAACAGAGGTACTCTGTAGCGCCCTCTTTGTTGCCATGGGTTTCAGCGATTGCCACGGCCTATAAGAATTAAGTGGTGCCATGAACCAACATAAGGGATGCAAAAGACTTTGATTTATATTCTGTTTGTTCAGCCTAAAAACAAGAAGTCAGTTTCTCAACACGTATCACAAAATTCTAAATATTGAAAACATTTGAGTAGTGAAGCAAGTTATCAGCAAGATTTGAAGTACAGCATTTTTTAATACTTAATTAGTATTGATCTTTTATAAAAAGCATCTAAATTGAGCAGCACATTTGACCAAACATACATTTGAGAGTGTTAAGACTTAACAGTCCCCTTTGCAAGGTACCTTTTTGATTTCTTTCAAAATTTAAATTGATTAAAACTTAAAATGTTCCCGTCTCAGTATTTCACTTTTGGTGGTATAATCCTTGCACTTCCTTAAAATCATCAGTTGAAGTTAAAAAGCTCATAATGTTGCAAAAATTTCCACAAAGATTTCTTACTGAAAGATGAAAATTTCTAAATTTCTTCTACTAAGAGTAACTTTATTAGCAAACATAGATTTACGGAAAGAGCTGTGGGGGAAGATTGCTTCCCCTCCCCCAGCCGTTGAATTGACAACTACAACTCTTTGTAAAACAGAAACATATAAAATGTGTAACATACTTCAGCTTTAAGAAAATAAATAACTGATTTTTTTTTATATAAGAACTTATGTGATATAGTGAGGTAGCCAGGATTTCCATTCAGGTGTCCAATAGATATGTACGGGTAATTCTTTACAAAAATGTTATTTTTCACTCCAAACTTTTCACTTTTTCAACTTTTTGCAAGGGAGCATTGCAGCATTTTTTTTTTAAGAAGTGGAGGCATTTTTTTTTTTTTTTATTATTAAACTCCCCAAATTCAACAAACATTCAAATTGATTTTAGAGATTTTGAGGATCAAATTTGTACATTTGACAAATATTATGAATAATTTGTTTTGTAAGTTTTCCTTTGTTGTTATTCATGACTGAATTGATTAATTAAAAATTCATTAAATTTAGTATATAAAATTAAAACAAATATTCTAAAAACTCTAAAGTAAATTTTTAAAATACTCATCAACAAATGTTTCAAATGAATTTCAATTAAACTTATGGAATAAAACATCCATAGTTTAAAAAACTAACCTCCAAAAAATCAAGCATATAAAATAGTACAAAAAATGCAATTTGTATCATTTTATCCTCAGTCTGTCTCACCATCCACATGTTTGACTTTTGCAATGGATGGTTGTAAAGTTTTACACACAAATGTTAAAAGTAACTCAGTGCGAGAAATTATAGTAATGACTTAAGACAATGTTTGGAATACAGTCGAACCTGTTTATCTCGAACCTGCCTATCTCGAAAGCCTCTCTGTGTCGAAGTCTTTCATTTCCCCTGCACATAAAGTATTAATTGAATGTTTTCCCCCATGTTTGTCTCGAATGAAATTTTCTGAAAACCTGCGTAACTCGAATTTTGACTAAAGTGTCTTTCTTGAATTCTATCCCCAACGATCTTTATTGACTGGAATTTGGAGACAGAAAGCATTTTTCTTAGTATTAGTAGTCACATAATCATCCAGAATTAAAACTTATGTACAAAAAGCAAGTTTTCCAGCAATTATATCCATTCTGAAACTGAGAGGAAGGGGACATTGTTGATTAGTAAAATTGCTTCCAAAGTTTTACTTTCAAGTCATTGCTCCAATTACTTGTTTTTAGAACTCTTTTCAAAACCTCTGTATCTCAAAACCTCCATATCTCGAATTTTTATTCTCTCCCGTAAAATTCGAGAAAGACAGGTTCGACTGTATTTCCAAGACTGAGTCTTGGAAAATATCCATTTAGTTCTAAAGCTACTGTTGTCATTATTTGAGGCATTCAGATCTAAAGTGAATAAAGTCAAAATAGACTTGATCCACTTTAGCTCTGAATGCCTCAATTGTAACATAATGTCCTAAAATGATGTTTCAAAAATTCGTTCTTATGTTTATTTTGGCTAAACTGTTCAAAATTCTACAAGATTTGTATCATTTACTCGTGAAACACTTTTTTTTGGCACTGTTTTTGACTTCCTAATAATCGTTTGGGGCAGTGTAGCTTATTAAGGCTCTTGCAAAAAAAAAAAAAAAAAACGAGCTGATGTGTGCATCACATGACTTCCTTTTACTCCAATTTAATGTCATTTCCCCATTATTCGCTATTTTAATGTGATTCAATATTTATTCTCTAAATATCACCAACAATGGCCAAATTGAAACCAAAAAAAAAAAAAAAAAAAACTCCGCCAAATTTGTCGCCAAGTTGGCGACAAAACTTGGCGACCAAAAGACTGGCGATATATCGCCAAGTGTCCGACAAATTATAACGCCACTTGAGTTTACATCGAAATTAACAATGATTTCCCCCCAAAAAGGTGCAAAAGACCCCCTTAGGAACATCCGAAAGCAACCAAAAGGGGAGGTGCACAACTAGACCCCACTACGAGTCTATGTACCAAATTTCAACTTTCTAGGACATACCATTTTTGAGTTATGCGAGATACATACGCACATACACACATACGCACATACACACATACGCACATACATACAGACGTCACGAGAAAAGTCGTTGTAATTACCTCGGTGATGGTCAAAATGGATATTTCGCGTGTCTATACATTCTTAGGCACTTTTCCGCATGTGGTCGAATCGAAAAAAAAACTCAACATTCATTTGGGGGTGAGCAAAATGGAAATTAAGGGCGATTTTTGAGTGAAAATTTTTTCGCGAATACAATACTTCCTTTTTTGTAAAAGGAAGTAAAAAAACCAATAGAACCAACCAACCTAAATTCATGATATTGTATAGCTACATAGAAATCACTGTAGTGTGAGTAAATGTTTAGAATTAATTGTGCTTTTGCATTCATTTCTAGCTCATTAATACTGCATAAATTTCAGCTCACCCATAATAGTCTTTCCTTGTGTGGATGGTCATGTGATATGTATTGAATGCTTTCAAATGTACTGTACGACCCGCCTCAATGAACGAAGGTTTATTCAAGATGAAAATGTGGGATACACTATTGATTGTCCTGGTGAGGTTTCACAACTTTATTTGCAATACTTCTTATAGTATGAGATCCGGCTACAGAATTCTTTCTGAACTCATCGAGTATAAAGTCAAAATTTTTATATTCCTTAATGAAAAGATCAATGTGTTTTGGCAAGGTTGCCTAGCAAGAAAAGCCCGCAAGTATGTTTTATCAAATTCATATTGTTTGACATTTTGGGGTAAAAATGATGCATTTGTTGTTGAAATAAACTATACTCCACTTCAAAAAAATATACCTACAGAACTTGAAAAGTTACGGTTGCCGTTGCACAACTGACCACTACCTATTCGCAACCACATGTAAACAGATACTATTGGTGCACATTTATGCACTCATAAAGTATGGTCATCATTTATACATCAAATTAAATCTAATTTTTTTCTGAACGTGATTAACTAAGGTTGTTTATGCAAAAATGGCAGCAAGTGGGGGTTGCGAGCTGTTAAAGATTGCTTAGAATAAAAGAGCTTGCGCTTTACAATATTCATTCGACAGGGATGGCAATAGCCAGCTCTACGCATGCGCGTAACCAAAAGGGGGGCAAGGTTAGGCAGCTCCCCCCCTCCCAACTTCAAAAAAAAAAAAAAAACTTAGACTTAAAAAAAAAAATTACAGTTGTTTCAATTTCTAAATTTATCAAAGAGTTCAGATGTAGTAACTTGTTCCAGAGTTTGAAAGTGTATACTACATCTTCTTTGGGAGCTCATTGAAAATGGAAAGTAATAGGTGTTTATAGTTGGGTTAATACCACACTCATTTTAGAATTTCATTGCTTCCAAAATTTTGAAATAAAAAAGGTGGGGTGGGGGGGGGGGGTCTAAAAACCAGTCTCCTAACTTCCCAAATGATTGGTCTATTCAGGTGCGCCCCGAACTTCAAATTTTATCAGGGTGGAAACTCTCAATGGGCCAAATGGAACTCCAAATTTCCCTGAATGATGATAATTCGCCTAATGGAACTCTCCAAATTTTGCTGAATGATATTTTTATTATATCGTCAAACAAAATTTGTGGAATATGAAAATTTTTTGGAGGTCACACCCAAGAGTGCTCCCCTACGGCTGCCCCCCTCCTAACCTTTCAGGGTTGAGCTGGATACGTCCTTGGATGTACAAGTTTTTTTTTTTAAGTCACAGTGTATGCGTCAATTTTAGTGTTCTCAACCAACGATGCAAACAGTAGTAGAAATAAATTTCAAATGCTCCAAAGAAATAAAAGTAATAATTTGTAATTTTTTTTAAAAAAAATTATTAATTTTATTTCTTTTGGAGCATTTGAAATTTGTGTCTACTACTGTTTACATTGTTGGTTGAGAACACTAACAATTGACGCCTGCACGATGACTAAAAACTCTTACAACCAAGGGAGTATCCAGCTGAACCATAAAAGGAGGAGAGGGGGAGAGGCAGCCATATGGAAGTCCTGATGGGCAAATTCGCCAAATTTTGTTTCACGATATGGCAAAAATATCACCATTCGGAAAGGTTTGTTTGAGGATATGATAAAAATATCATTCGGCAAAATTTGGAGTTCCATTAGGCGAATTATGATTATTTGGGGAAATTTGAAATTTCATTCGGCGCATTGAGAGTTTCCACCGGGATAAAATATGAAGTTTGGGACGCACCTGAAAAGGCCCATCATTTGGGCAGTGAGGAGACTGGTTTTTAGCACCCCCCCTTTTTGTTCCAAGATTTTAGAAGCAATGAAATTCTAAAATCAGTATGGTATTAACCCAACTAAACACCAATTATTTTCCCTTTTCAATAAGCTCCCAAAGAAGATGTATACAATTTCAAACTCAGGAACAACTTACTACATCTAAACTCTTTGATAAATTTAGAAATGGAAACAACCGTTATTTTTTTTTAATTCTAAATATTTTTTATTTTTGAAGTTGGGGGGGGGGAGCTGCCCAACCTTGCCCCCCTTTTGAATACACGCATGCATAGAGCTGGCTATCGCCATCCCTGTCGAATGAATATTGTAAAGCACTAACTCTTTCACTCTAAGCAATCTTTAACAGCTCGCAACCCCTACTTGCGGCCATTTTGCATAGGCAACCTTAGTTAATCACGTTCAGAAAAAAAATTAGCTTTAATTTGATATATAAATGATGACTATACTTTATGAGTGCATAAATGTGCACCAATAGTACCCGTTTACATGTGACTGCGAATAGGTAGCGACCAGTTGCGCAACGGCAACCATAACTTTTCAAGTTCTTTAGGTATATTTCTTTAACCCCTTGAGGACCAGCGCTCGGAAAACGAAGCGCAGCTACGGGACCGAACGTTCCGAAATGAAACGCCGCCATCGGCCCGAGCATTTACAGCAGTTAAGCCTAACTGAACAAAAATATTCATATAAAATCAGCATCTCAAAATAATGGCCTGAAATTTTAATTTTGCTTAAACAATGTACTACTGATTACTAATTGTTAATCTAAAGACTATTACATTATTAGAAGGAAGTGAAATAAGTAGAATACTAAAACTTTAACCATGTGCACAAAATTAAATGATATGTGCACAAAAACAAAATTAGAGTTTGACATCGTGAGTGTGGAGTCAAAGAAAAAAAAATTTAGCAAAAAAATATGTTCCTTATGTAACTTTGATTAAAACAACTTAGGTCAACGAATTTAAACTAGTTATATTTCCCACGCGACAAGTCTCAAAACTGCTTCATAATTCACTCGAAAACATTCCCTTTCACTCACTTCGCTAACCATTTTTATTGCAGTTTTCCATTCTCCAAATGAAAAAGAATAAATACAGAAGAACAATATCAGAAAGGATTCAAAAATAATCATAAACTTCAGGCCTCTTGAAATCATTCCTATACTCTCATTGAACGGGGAATCCCAAAAGTCTGGAACACATACGCAAAAATATTTTAACCTTCCTTCCCTCCTCCATAATTTATTCAGCGAGATGTATATCTCTTTCAATTACTCGTAACAAAAAAAGAGAAGCAAAGACATAAACAAGAGCAATTGAGACCTCATAAATCATATGCGCAGAGCAGTGATTCACTGTTGTTTACATAAAAAAAATCTATCCCATTGAGAGGCCCAAATAAGAAACTAAAGCGTGTACATGAAGGTCAAATACCATGTGACTCGAATATGATCAAAGTTATAGCCATTTAGCGCCATCTATTATCATTTAAATATTCAATTCAATCGTTCCATTTCGAGAAAGCATATACGTGACGCTGGGACGTCAGCGTCGATCAGAGCGCGTAGCGGAGAAGTGATGCTGGGTGCGAACGGGTTAAATTATAGTATAGTTTATTTTAATAACAAATGCGTCATTTTTACCTAAAAATGTCAAACAATATTGATTTGATAAAAAATGCTTGCGGGCACTTCTTCCTAGGCAACCTAGCCAAAACATATTGCCCCTTTCATAATGTAATGTAAAAATTTGATTTTGACTTTATACTCGATGAGTGCAGAATTCTCCAGTCGGATCTTAGACTATTATGCATTTATATACATGTTAAAGTCAAGGTCCAAAGAAGCGTTTTTTGACTTTCAAGATTAAAATCATTTGCATTTTTCATAGACTTCAAAATTACTAAATAGCGAGTTTGGGACGCACTCTAAATATAATAGCTATTGCCACAGTTTTCAATTCAAACAAAAGTGAAAGCTTTTGTTAAAAATTACCAAGTAAAAACATGATATTTACTAAATTATATTTAGTTTAGTAAATAAAGTCGGTGTTAAACATTTTTCATTATTTCAATGCATAATTTGGTGTTTTGTTTACTTTTATTACTCTGTATTTCTGTTGACCAATTCAGAAAAACTAATTTTTATACACAGCTGGGTGCCCTGATTCTCTGATCAAAGAACCCCATCATTTCAAGCTACTTGGTGATGAGCAGGTAAGGTGTCAAGTATTTTCTGTTTTTATTATCTGTTGTTATTTTCAACTGACATATAGTGTCATACATAGACTTGTGAGTATAGGAAATTAAAGCTGTTAATGCTTTAAGTATGATTTTGTCTATCCAATCAGTGAAAAGCAGTGATGGAATTCAGTCAGGTAACATCAGTTCGTACTGAGTGTTTCTTAAAAATTCTCAAAGCTTCACATACTGGTTCTCAAAATTTCTGGTAGGTTTCCCTAACCGGTATATAAAGGCAGAAAAACTTAAGCAGCAGTTTTCTGAGTTTTTCTAATATGAAGTCTATGCAAACGAGTACAAAGATTTTATTGAAAACGTTTTTAAAACTTTTGAAAGTCATATATATATATCATCTCTAAGGGTATCCAGAAAGCCAGAAATATCCTCAAAACAGGGTTGGCAAGGTTTTGGATACTACGGTAAAAACCAGGGTAAAAACCCTGGTTTTTACCGTCCTGTCCAAAACCCTTGTGTCCAAAACTGTCCGAAAGTGTCCAAAACTATATTTTTTAGAAAAATTGCATTCTGTGAGGAAGCATCAAAAACAGAATAAAATGTATTGAAGTAATTTTTTATATTGAACATTTATTCAATGGAGAACATTCAACTAATTTATGCAGCTGATTTGAATCTAGTTACATAGAAGTTGAATTCTTGATCAAAATTTTAATTTCTTCGCATTAGTTTTTTTTGTTTTTTGATGATAGCAACCAAATTTCCCTATGTTTATGCATGAGCGCAAATTAAAGGAGGGCTGGCAAGTTTTTTATCATCCTGTTCAAAGCCCTTGTGTCCGAAAGTGTCCAAAACTATTTCTTGAGAAACTATATTTTGTGAGAAAATATCAAAAACAGAACGAAATGTGTAAAAAAAATTTGTTTTTTGACTATTTAATACATTTATTCAATGTGTACATTCAAGTATAAATATATATGTAGTTTATTTATGCAGTTTATTTTTATCTAATTATGTAGAAATGAAATTCTTCCTTAAAAATTTCAATTTGTGTGCAGGAGTTTTTTTTTTCCATAAACCAAATTTTTCGACATTTATGCACATGTGCAAAAGAAAGTGTTCAAAATACAATGCAATAATTGACTTAAATGCAATAAGTTATAATTTTTTGTTGTTTCAGAATTTATTAAAAACATATGATCTAAAAAAAAGAATAACACAAGTTTTACAATATAAGTGTTTAATCATCAATTTCTTGTTCTTTAATCTATGATTTAAAAAATAATTTTTGTTAAAACATCATGTAAAACTTATTTGCGAAAAATCATTTAAAAAATTAAGCTTTTTTTTTCACCCAAATATTGCACACATTTAATAACATTCCTTTCAATCATAAATGGAACTGAAATTAGTTGTCTTGGTAGTGTTGTGAATTTCCTCTCATAACTCTACCAACTATTACATAAGGAAGTTTTTATGCAGTAGTTTTATTGCCAACCTTTTCAAGTAAAATATTTTTAAAATGACATTTTAGAAAAAAATATTATATAAACTCATTAATTAAACCTTGGTTATGTCTATATTTATTCATTATGAATATTGCAGTCAATACGACTTAATTAGATTACACCCCTTTAACTTTATCATAGTTTTGGACAGTTTAAGACAGTTTCGGACACTTTTGGACAGTTTTGGACGGTAAAAACCACCTGTCCTGTCCTAAACTAGTTTTGGACAGTCCAAAACCCAACCCTGCCTCAAAACCATTGCTGTAAGTTCTGCTGAAGCTGAAAGAAGCTTTAGCCTAATGAATACAATTTGTTCAGAGAAAAGAAATAGGTTGACCCCTCAAAAATATTTCCAACATAATGATGATTAACTTAGTTGGATTGCCACTAAAAGATTAGGACCTGAAGGCAGTGGTAACAGTGAAGCAATAAGCATCACTCATCATTCCTCAGGTAAATCACCCTCAAGTAAAAACAAAGAAATTATAATAAGCTAGTGAAAATCTAAAGGCTATTTGCAAATATTAATATATATATATATATATATAATAAAAGTGAGAAATATTGAAAACACCACACCAATTGCCCATAGATGCGCAACGCAGCAAAACTAAAAAGCCAAGTAAAAATAAAATTAAGCAAACAGAATTACAAATATTAAACAAATTATAAATAACAAATGATGATAAAAAGGAAAAATGCAAACAGCAATTAAGTAGGAATAGATAAAGAGTGAATCCAGAGCTCATCAGCCGTGGAGGATTCATTAATTATGGTCAAAAGACCAAAATTTTAACTATGAACTAGAAAAGAATGTTTAAGCTCCAGTACATGTAATATAGAGTAACAATGGGCAAACGCACCACTTGCTAAGCTAAAAACAGTAAACTAGAGCTCAAACCTAAAACTAAAAGCAGGGGGTTTCGCCTCGACTAATTAGGAAAACAAGTTCCGATAATTTCAAGGTAAGACAATTTTGTTATAGGCAGGTACTGTCCGGTGGAAGGCTAATTATCGGAACTTGTTTTCCTAATTAGTCGAGGCGAAACCCCCTGCTTTTAGTTTTAGGTTTGAGCTCTAGTTTATTGTTTTTAGTTTAGCAAGTGGTGCGTTTGCCCATTGTTACTCTATATTACATGTACTGGAGCTTAAACATTCTCTTCTAGTTCATAGTTAAAATTTTGGTGTTTTGACCATAATTAATGAATCCTCCACGGCTGATGAGCTCTGGATTCACTCTTTATCTATTCCTACTTAATTGCTGTTTGCATTTTTCCTTTTTATCATCATTTGTTACTGGAGCTTAAGCATTCTCTTCTAGTTTATAGTAAAAATTTTGATCTTTTGACCATAATTAATGAATCCTCCACGGCTGATGAGCTCTGGATTCACTCTTTTTCTATTCCTACTTAATAGCTGTTTGCATTTTTCCTTTTTATCATCATTTGGTATTTATAATTTGTTTAATATTTGTAATTCTGTTTGCTTAATTTTATATTTACTTGGCTTTTTAGTTTTGCTGCGATGCGCATCTATGGGCTCTTGGTGTGGTCTTTTCAATATTTTTCACTTTTATTATTATTTTATATATATATATATATATATATATATATATATATATATATATATATATATATATATATATATATATATATCAGGGGCGGCAAATAGGGGGGTCAAGAGGGGGCGGTCGCACCCCCAAATTCTTAAAGAGCAAATTTAATTTACGTAAATCGCCAATCAAAGTTGAAGAAAAACAATCTTGCTGGTTCTCCATAATGGTTGACGAAACTTGACACATTTCCAGACAAGAGCAAGTATTTCCCGTTTTTTAAATTATTAGAAGTTCATGAAGCCTTTACTGGACTTTTCAGAACAGAAAAAAAAAACGGATGAAGAATCATGGTTAATTTTAACAAAAGACGTAATTTCCTCATATGGGCTAAATATCTCGTTCTTGTATGCTGTGCGTAAATGATGGTTATGAGAGGCCCGTGCAGTGGTGTGGCTGCACAAGAAAATGCCGTGGTATTTTACATTCATTGTTACGTTCATACTTTAAGTGTGTCTATTTGATGAGTGTTCATCACTTTCTTCCGCTAGAAACACATTTCAGCTGCTCAATGCATAGTATGGTTTCATTATACTCTTTAAAAATACATACTATTTTTGAAAAAAATATCTCACATCAACAAATATCTTCTCTGGGGGCTCTTTAACTATACAATCTCCCCCCATATCATGATTACTTGCTGTTAGCCAATATGTGTTTTGTTACATACTGAGGTAATTCGTATTTAAAAAACTCGACCCCCCAGATGAAATGCTGAAATGCCGCCCCTGATATATATATATATATATATATATATATTGATTGTTGAATTAAATGAGCTTGAAAAATGAGTATTTAATTATTTATTTTTTAAATATTTCATTATTATGTGTTTAATATATCAATATTATTCCCTCGGTAATACATCTCAAAAAATTTCAAGAGTACCGGTTTTTGAGTGAATTGAATCCCATCACTGGTTAGAAGATATATGACTAATTGTTTTCATTTGCTAGTGGTTTTGATTATCAAACTACAAACACAGAGTTAGATAAGTGACTTTAGTGTTTTTAATGATTTCTAGGCACAATATTGAACTGGTACACAAAATTGTTAAAAACTGCTCAAAATTGATAGATTCTCCTGAAATCATCTCTTTTGGGTTAGCAACCCTAACCACAATATGCAAACTTAAATAGCTGAAATAGTGACTAAAATATTTGTTAAAATGCATTTAGTATATTTATCTGGTTTTATATATGTCATGTAACGTTAAGTAAAAGAACAAGAAACTCATTATTATTTGAATATGTATTGTACTCATTGTATTTAAATATGTATTTTAGCGAATGTAAGTCATCCATAACCAATAGATTCATTTTGTCATAATTTGGCTAGCCTTTACAAAGATGGGTACTTTTACTGAAAACTACTTATTACCATATACTTCTGAAAATTGTAAGGATTGGGGAGAAGCGTACTTTATGCATTCACAGTTTAAAAAGCTGCTCTGATAATAATAATACTACCATATTACCCGTATTATCCGGCATGCCAGAAAAAAGCGAGGTTGACGAGCATGTCGGATAATTCGAGGTTTATTTTGCAACAAAACAAATTTCCCCATTCAGTTCCAATCAGAAAGCAAACCACTGTAAGGAAAAAAATAAATAAATCCCGAAAGTAAACTTCTTAAAAAAAAAAAATGTGTATTGCATATAATATGTGCTTGTTATTTATGGTAGTTCATTATGAATGGATTTTATTATATGCCAATAAAGTAATCAATTCAGTAGCAATCATCGTCACTGCGATTTGTTTATAATTTTTTTAAATAAATTATTTTAGGTTCCTTTTGGAGAGGCAAGTTTATTTTTTAGTTATTGAATAGCTATGGTAAATTATTTAAGTGGCAGTAAATTACTGCTTAAATGCTTGCTTACTTAGTTTTAATTTAATTTTTATAAAATTATTCGTTATTGAACTATTTTTCTTGTTAAAATAACAAATGACATTGTTAGTGAATATTTTTACAAAGTTAAAATGTTTATTAATACTAATAAGATATATATAGAACTTATATTCATTTTTAATCTGAACATATATGTTTTTTTTCTTCTCCTAACTTCGATTTTTCCAGCACGTTGGAAAGAACCAGGCAAGTGTTATTTATAATCCGGCGTGACGGATAATGCTTGGTAATACGGTATGTCATGTAATGTTAAGTAAAGGAACAAGAAACTCATTAACGTTTGAAGTTCTGTATTTTAACATATATTTATTGCGAACAGGCATGCTTAAACCAATAGATCCATTTTGTCATAATTTGCAGGGATGCAGTCAGGGGGGGGTCCATGGGGTCCGGACCCCCCCCTTCCTGATAGGTCACTGTCCCCCTGCACTTACATAAACAGAATTCCCCCCCCCCAAAAAAAAAAAATTTAATTAAATAAAAAATTCTTTTGTCCTAAAGATTTTCATTAATCAACAACTTTCTCACGTTCAGTTTAGTTCAAAACAATAGAACCTCTGGGAGTGGTGGTGGGGGACGATGACAGAAGTCTTCAATCCGTGGTACAAGTCGCAGACCTGCCCAAAGGAGACATTATCTTAGTCCCCTGCCCCGCAAGAAAATCGCCAGCAGCTATCCGAAAAGAAAACATTATCTTAGTGCCCCTCCCCGTAGGGAAATCGTCAGCAGCTTGTAAACAAGCATTTATTGTCAACGAAAGATTGATGAGAGTCATCAATGATGAAAATGTCGGAGACGGGAAATTTGTAGGAATGTTTTTGCGGGAATGTCATACAAAGAGGAAAGCGACACTTGAGCTCCCCTCTTCCTTCTTCACACCCTTTCTCTTCTTTTTGTTGGACAGTTGTGGGGTCAGCCGCCCTTGTAATATAGCGCCGTCTTTTTAAAAGGTGCCTAAGGCTCCTAGAGTCGTGGATAGTGCAGAGGTCACCCATTCATTTTCTCTATCGCTGCCATAGGTATGGGTCGGTTGCACGAATGTTTCCTCCAAAGTTAAAGGGAAAAATCAGGAGCAAAACCATAAACACATAAGAAAAAATTAGCCAACCGCCACTGGGTAAATTGTGTTGCAGTTTTTTTTTAATGTGTTTTTATTTCTTTTTTTTAACAATAGGAGCAATTTTATGCATTGTTTTATCATTTATTTAAAATTTTGTTCAGACAAAAATAGCATCGAATATCATTTCATTTTTTAACCAATCAATTCAATTTATTTCACTTATAATTTTCATTCGTAACAATGATTAATTACTTATATCATTGTGTCCCGGAAGCTCGCAACTTTTACCATTCATCTAACACTCTAAACCTAGTTATTTTACTAACAATATGGAAATATAAAAATTTTAAATTTCTACATTTGGGGGTAGTCATCCGATTTCGATCTTTTAGGAGGTAATCTTTGCCCTATTTGTGATAATATGGCAGCACCAAAATTAGATATACTGTAAAAAGCTAATCATCTTTTGGTGACAAATATAAAAGGTTTATAGGTAGTTTGAAGCCTCAATTAGCAAACATTTTGCTTTAAGTCATCAGATGTTATAATCTAAAGGTTTAAAAGAAGACAAATCTCTTGTGAAAACTCTAAGAAAAGTTGTAAATGCTTTTCTACAACATGGTTGTAGATTGCCTTTCTACAACCATGAAACTAATGTCTGGAAATTCGTTCTGAATATTTGTTCATTTTCATCACAAGGTAACAGAGATTTTTTTTTCTTTCACTCTTTCTGAGTAAAAATGTACCGAAAAGAACTATAATTTTTGCGAGTGTTTTATCTCTTGCGTTTTTACATATGATTTATAAAAAAGGAAAAAAAAAAAAAATATGCATTTGGAGGTAGTAAAAAAAAGATGAATAAATAAAGGTTAATACTAATGTAACAAAATTGATTTCAGTGATATCAAAGTTTAAAGAAACAAAGAAATTGAATTAAAAATTTTTTTGGGATGTGTTTGGTTTTTTTAGTTTTAAGTTTGGAATGATTAACACATGTGTAAAGATGTATAAGTTTAAAGATACATATATATTTCACAGTGAAATTATTTTAAATCATTATTTTAAAATACTAACTGAATTGTGTTCACGAGGTCAAAAGGCAAAGTCATTAATTAGTTTAACTGAAAATGTATATTTTCTTCAATCTTCTAGTTCCATTTTTCAAATAAAATACTATATAATAGTCGTGCATATGTTTCATTTAGCAAATTTTTTGATAGCTATTTACTGACTTCTTTGTATTCAAGAATTATTTAATAAGTGTCTGTACATTCATGGTTAAAAAGCACAGTAGACTCCGAATGCAAGAAAAATAGTTGTTGTTCTTATCCTCATATATATAATAGCCAATGATCGAGTAACGCTCTTGACCTCATCAATATTGAAACTCGCTCCATGCCATGATAATTTGATAACATGTTTTGGTAATGTTTAAAATGCACGGAAAGGCTTTATTGTAACAAGGTTGAACATGATCCAGTAACTTAACTGTTTTACTGGTGAGACTGTGTCATTTCAGGGCACTAAAGAAACGAAAAAGTGGTCAACAATGAACGTTATCTACTGAAGCTTAGGATTAATCCACTGGAGTTAGGGTTTAAAATGTCAACTATCAAAATGTCACCAAACAGGCAATTGCTTCATAAAAATGTGGAATCAATTTTCATCCATCATATCTTGACGGGTGATTTTCTAGTTGTTATATAATTTCAAAATATCAATTTAAATCGTATCCAGATTTTTAATTTACAACTTTTCTTAGAGTTTTTACAAGAGATTTGTCTTTTTTAAACCTTTAGATTATAACATCTGATGACTTAAAGCAAAATGTTTGCTAATTGAGGCTTCAAACTACCTATAAACCTTTTATATTTGTCACCGAAAGATGATTAACTTTTTACAGTATACCTAATTTTGGTGCTGCCGTATTATCACAAATAGGGCAAAGATTACTTCCTAAAGGATCAAAATCGGATGACTACCGCCAAATGTAGAAATTTAAAATTTTTATACTTCCATATTGTTAGTAAAATAACTAGGTTTAGAGTGTCAAATTTTGTTGTGATGATTCATTACTGTTACTATCGGTCATTTCCCCTTCAGTTGTTGTTTAAATTGAAATTTTAAATTTAGAATGGAACATTATGCACAGAAGTTGTTTTGAATCAGCATAATAAATAGAACTACGGATTTGATTTAGTTAATTTGTTTTCCTGAAGAGGGGTAAAGACTATACATAAAAATACTATGTATATACAATGTGTTCGTAAGTGTATTCATTCATTTTCCTAAGTTCTAAAAGCAATACTTCCTCTTATCACCCTTAAATGACCCTGCATGCGAAACTCCTTAAATAGAAAATGTCCAAGAAAAATGTTTAATATCTTTGATGGCTTAAAAAATAGTATTTATAAACAAATTATCATTCAAATTTTCTTCAAAATTTTGACAACGAAATTTTATTGTTTAATTTAATTCATCGTAAATACCATAACTGATCCTTAGATATCTATTTTAGCAATACATAACAAGAAAATACTTATTAACGAGCAACCACACTTTTTATGTATTTTAGTTGTTTGAACAGCTTTAATAATGTTTTCCTAAGCTTTTGTATGAAAATGCTATAAAAAAAGATGAAGATTAGAAGTATCATTCCATTTCTTATCGTTGAATGAATTCTAATAATTTAAATGAATTAAGAAACATTTCGAGCTTTTCTTTAATGAGCCTTGGTGATATTTTCGTCCATAGAAGCATTAAATGCAGTCCAAAATCCAATTCGAAACAGTCAGGAGTGAGGAATTATGGAGCATTTATTGAGTTAGACTGTTGATAATGTGAGTAGTTAAAATAAATATGAGCGTTTTTTTTTTTTTGGAAGCAAATATATTGCAATGCTTTAATTATCATACTTATATTACATCATTACTTAAGTTAATTATCATACTTATTAATTGTAGTTTTGATTGGAATAGTATTAATTTATACAATTATCAGTTAATGCTTCTGATTTAGCATGCTTCCATTTTTAAAGTTCGTGCAACCTTGAACCCCCCCCCCTTAACAAAATCTTAGCTATGTGCCTGTAATTTGGCAAACTACCTTTTACCATTTGCTTCTGAAAATTGTAAGGTTTGGGGAGAAGCGTACTTTATGCATTCACAGTTTAAAAAGCTACTGTGATGATAATAATAATAAATTATAGTGAGGTTCTAAACTTTCTGTAATTCACTTTGATCTTCATCTCTTAGTATGCAAGGTACCAGAGGTTTGCCACAGAAGAGTGCCTCCTCCAGGCAGGAGGGGTGCTCTGCCCCCAGCCAGGCTGTGGTGCAGGTCTCTTGCCTGATCCAGAGTGCAGAAGAGTGGTGTGCCAGCAAGATGGTGGAGCAGGGTGTGGTGTAAGTAGTATTTTTTTGATGAAATTAAGACTCAAGGCCATGTTTAAAAAGAGGGTTTTATTTAACATCTCTGAAAAAAAAATTAACAAAAGCACTTCTATTGGGGGGAGGAATAAACGTAATTTTTCTGGAAAATTTTTTGAAACATACCTAGTTCTTTTGCAACAAGTTTTAATAATTATACACAGATTTCATACATATATTCATAACAAATATACAAATACAATATTATCTTTCAAAGGGAGGGTGAGAGGATCGGGTGAGTTGTATTGGACAAGATCCGTAAAATTTTCATGCACTTTTCAAGGATTAAAACTCAATTAAAAGTACTTGATACATGGGCTGGGCACCGAATTTAATATAGGAATGGAAAACTAATACACTATTTAAGAGAATGACCAATGACTACCTTAAACTCTCATGAGAATTGCATAGTTTACTCGCAAGACTTACACTGTTGAAATATACCATTATCAGATAAATTTTTTCTCAAATGTGTTTTTTTTTTTGTGTGTGTGATAATGCCATAACTCCCTCAATAGGTGAAGAACTTCATAGGTAAATTTTTAAATAGTTTTTTTTAAAATGCTTTTAGCAAAAAATAAAGATGCAATACACATTTTGGTTATTTTATCAAAAAAACAAGCAAGATGTATCCTGTTTTTTTTTTATTGCTTCTTACTTCAATGCATTACATCCCAAAACGGAGACACATTGGCGCAGTTGGTTAGAGGGTCATGCTAATAATTCATAAGTTTGTATCATTTTCAATTACACAACTTATTCAATATGTCATTTATCTAATCATATGAATGCTACTTTTTTCCCCAAGTTTAAACTTTCTCGGGGTACTTTTTTTTGAATTAAAAAAAAAAGCTTTAAGCTTATTTCTGTACTTCTTTATGGCATTTTCCCACTGTAATAGAAGTCATGTGCATGAAAGAATACTTGTAAATGAAATTATCTTAATTAATTTTTCTCCATGGTAAAAATATACAAACAGGATTGGAATATATGGAAAACCTGGAATTGTCAGGGAAAATGAAAATCACCTAAAATGATCAGGGAAATGTCAGGGAAAATAAAAAATTACTGAAATTTCTGGAAATGTCAAAGAATTCCTCCCCAATTTTCCCATCTGATGGGTAAAACTGCTGCGCCATTTGCGCAAAAATGCCAAAATGAGGTTAGTGTTTCATTCTGTGTACGCAAACTTTTCTGGTTGAGAGTAAGAAAATTCAAACTCATTTTTAAAAGCTGAATGTAATGTACCCATACAAAAATTATAAAGTTCTGTTTTATATCATTCCTTTTAATTTTACTTATTTTGGAAAAAAAAAATCCAAGCCATGCTTAGCTGGAAATTACTAGTCTTTTCCACAAAGCACG
Source organism: Uloborus diversus (assembly GCF_026930045.1). Lineage (NCBI taxonomy): Eukaryota > Metazoa > Arthropoda > Arachnida > Araneae > Uloboridae > Uloborus > Uloborus diversus. Next base: position 5,344,775 of record NC_072738.1, on the reverse strand, counting down.
TATGTTCTAACTAGCATTAATAGCCTTCATTCTGCTGTTTGTTTTTTTCTTTTTCATGCAATAAATGATGTTCATAAAAATTTTAAGTCTCAAAATTTCAGTTTTTATAGGTTAAAACTTCTTTTTTAGAAACATACCAACCTTGAAAGGGTGGTTTTGCTAAAAACTGCTTGGTGTTTGAAATTTCAGTCATTTTGCATCCTTTACACTTTTCCCTTATTTCAATGGTTGGAAGTTATTTTAACAAATTCCAGATTACACCCGCGGTGGTCAAAAAAAAAAAAAAAAAAAAAAAAAAAAAAAAAAAAAAAAAAAAAAAAACACCAATTAAACATTTTAAAAAAATTATTATTTTTTGTCTTTTAAAACTGCAAAAAAATTGCTGCTGAGGTAGCATTTTGTTCGCTTTATTGGATCATAGATGGTATTAGTACAAAAATGACTTTCTCAATTTCTTGTTCAAATGTCCCCATTTTTTGATCCCAAAAATAGGGATTTTCTAAAAATGAAAATGTTTAGTTTTTCTAAAACAGTCCTTTTATCTGGGGGTGTTCAATTATACTTTTGTAAAAGATTTGAAATAATTTTTGAATGGATAAACATGTTTTTTACCTGCCCTAGGTGAGCGGTGTCAACAATTACATATCTGCCAACTCTACTGGTTTTTCCAGTAGTTTCCTGGATTTTTAGCATTTCTCCCGACCTTCCGATTTTTGTTAAAAATCTACTGGATTTTATAAATCTTCAAAAAAATCCCTTTATGTAGGGTATTTGGTGAAAAAACCCTATAAAATATGTTTAAAAATTGTCCAGACGTATGTACTCCTTGGTTTGAAATCTTCTTCTTGCTAAAATTCAAACTTTAGTACATCGAAATCTTGATCAAAAAGTAAGTTTTAACTGTATATTAAGCATTAACTGTTTCAATTAATTATTTTATGCGTATATAAAGGGACTTCCATACAAATATACTTAACGGGATAGTAAAAAAATCTACTGGATTTTATAAATCTTCAAAAAAATCCCTTTATGTAGGGTATTTAGTGAAAAAAACCCTATAAAATATGTTTAAAAATTGTCCAGACGTATGTACTCCTTGGTTTGAAATCTTCTTCTTGCTAAAATTCAAACTTTAGTACATCGAAATCTTGATCAAAAAGTAAGTTTTAACTGTATATTAAGCATTAACCGTTTCAATTAATTATTTTATGCGTATATAAAGGGACTTCCATACAAATATACTTAATGGGATAGTAAAAAATCTACTGGATTTTTTTCCTTGGAATGTTGGCAGTTATGCAAATTCGCAACTCCAACGAACTATAGGGGGCACTGAAGTCACTGTCTAATGGAGGACTTAAAAACTAAAACAAACGCACATGGTAACGAAGAAAATGCTAAAAGTGTTGTGATTTTTGTTCGTACGTATGATTTTTTCGCTTTATTCTTTTTAAATTAATTTTCAAAGTCTTGTGGATATTCTGGCCCACGTAAAAAGAAATGAGAATTCAAGAAGCGTTACTAAACGTCAAAGATTAATGCAAACTACGTAGTTCGTAGTTCTAAGCAGCTATTTCCACGATGTTGAATTCGATATTTATCAATTCTTGATAAAACTAAATAATAATTGTAGCCTGACAAGAATAACAATTAATGCTAGAAAATTCAATATGACATTACAAATTGTTATTGAAAGAAGATGATACTTTTTTGCCTTGCTTGGCTAGCGCTTATTGTTTTCCATTTGTAGCTGAGTTATTTCTCTCGAATTCCCGAATCGGTTAATTTAAAAATTTTCTGTTTCGATTTTTTCTAATTTCTGAGTTACGATTTAATTGTGTCATGTTATGCAAATCATCAACAAAATTCTCACGGATATATGGTGGTAGTTTTCTTTTCAGTTGATTGACCATTATTTCTTTTTACTTATCGAATTCTGTAATCTTACTACCATTTTATTCCACTCATGATAAAAATTAAAAATGGTTTAACTAAAAACGCGAAATCTCGCCAAGGCTACTTTGCTCGCACTATACTAAAACTATAACCCTAAACAAATTTGGCGAAACCTTTCAGCTGAGAATAAAAGGAATAAAGTAAATTCTTTCTCAGTTATTCATTTTGTTCTACGATAATATATTCAAGAAAATATTTTGCATACTGTCCATTCCAACTAAATGCTGCTGTAAAATATGGTAAGTTTAATTAATTTAAGATTAAAAAAACCCCCATATTCTTACAAATTCATACAAAACAATAAAAAATTTTACCTTGTATAACGTTATCCAAGTTTGTTAATCCAGAATTTTCGCTTTCACCAATTATTAAGGAAATAATGAAAACTAACATTATTTTGAGAAGCTCGAGAATACTACTAAGGGACGAATTAATTTCTGTAGCTGAAAGCTATCTAAGACACATCGATTGCGTTAATAAATACTCAGAACAAACTGCCTGTGTTTACGTCAACAGACACACGTGGAACGCAACGTGGCAATGTTTTAGTTTCATTTGCAGTTTTGTAAATCACCGCAAGGTAGCGTATTCGAGCGCTGGAGTTCCGAATAGGAACACCACTAGCTGCAAAAATAAGATAAAAAAATTTTTGACCGCAAAATCTACTTCTAAATGATCAATTACACCCACTCATAATGTTTTCCCCTTATATTTCAAAAATTTTCATAACTCATCACCAGAAACTGTTAATAATAAAGGTTTGTTTACATTTAAAAGTATATTGTATTAAAATTAAATAGCATAAGACGACATTCATAAACCTGGAATTTTTTCCAAAATTGACTGGAAAACCTGGAAATGTCAGGGAATTTCATTCTTGAACTTTTGTGGCAACCCTGTACAAATAAGTTCCTTGAAAAGCTATTTACAAATGAAAAAATAATAATTGAAAAATAATTTGTTTCTAAGCATTCTTAATATAGTAATGATTTGAAGCTGCGGAAGTTTACATTTTAAACTGCTTATTTGATAGATTGACAGTTAACAAACAACTCTGTTGACAGAACTAAAAATTCGGTACCTTCAACAGACAGTGAATTCCACGAACCAATGCAAATAATGTGGCAAAACTTTAAATAGCCAGAGGCATTTGCATGGCATTCAAGATTTGCATTCCCAGATGTTAGCATGGCGGCCAACGGAATGGAAAGGAAATTTTGTCATTGCTTGAGGCTAGGCACGTGTTTAAGATCAGGAAGTGCGTCACAATTATTGAGTTTGCATTTGTCACTTGACAAGATAAAATAAAACCTGGAATTGACTAAATCCAAAAATTGTGAAATAAATATTAAGAATTCCTAATATGACTTGGAATTCCCAAAAAAATAAGGTACAAACTTCCGACTTTCCATAATATGACTGTATTGTAGTGCTTACTTAAATATTTATATATTAGCTTCACAGCTGCATAAATATACTAATAGCTAGAAAGGCAGGTGGGGGACAGAGTGGCCTCTTAGATATTTTACAATAAAAATTCTTGCGAAGAGAATTCGAGAGATTCGAGATATTCTTGCTTTTCCTAATGCCGTAATGTGTCAATGTGACATTATCTAGTTTGACTTGGACCAACCATTTTTTTAAAATTGCTGATTGGAATGCTAAACATCGCAAATAGCTAGAGAGGTACCGAGTAGCACTTTGGCCGAGTAGCCGAATACCGAGTACTCAGCCTTTCACTGCTCAGCCGAGTACCGAGTACTAATTGTGTTTTAAGAAGAACTACCGACACACACGTGATGAATTTTGAACTCATTGGAATAGTAGCTTAGCCCTCCATGTCCATATAGTAATAGTTTTTAAAACAAAATTCCAGCTGAAATTTAATCACGCATTATTTTAAAAAAAATTTGTGTCAAAAATTTTACACAAAAGGTTATTTTTAAAGTTAAAAATACACAAATAAATAAATGGTATATGATTAAACAAGTTGGAATTGAAACAAATTATATCAATTTATTATAGTTCTAGTCTGCCAAACATAAATAATTTTAAAAAGCAAATAAACTAACATTAAAAGCACAAATGTGCAGGAACACTGCTGACACGTGTTTCTGCATTATAAGGAACGTCTTTTTCTGCACATAAAATGGGAGCTAATGAATGTAAAGACATCGGACAAAAAAATCCAACTTGTGTCGGATGTCTTTAAATCCATAAGCTCACATTTTCTGCATTGAAAAAGGCATTCCTTGTACCCCCAAAACTCGTGCCTGCAGTGTTCCTGCGCATTTGTGCTTTTAAAGTTTTATTTGTTTTTATTTTTTAAATAAAGGTATTTTTTTATATTTGTTATAAATAATTTTTGCTTGTAGCAGAAATCTATTTTAATATAAAAATTTCATATTTTCTATACTTAACTTTTTTTCCCTATTTTTAATAAATAAGTTTTGTTAACTTTGGGGACATTAAAATAAAGATTTACTCCATTGAAGCATAGCAAACTTCATCATTTAAATTTGACTTTTAAATGACTACAGTATATTATATGCTTGCACTTTTTTATTAATTGCAAATTCTGTCTTGAACAATTTTCAATTTTTTACAACTACTCGGTATTGGCCGAGTATCTGATTGAAATTTGGCCAAGTACTGAACACTCGGCAAAGTGGCCGAGTAGGCCGAATACCGATTAGTTACCGAGTACTGGGTACGTCTCTACAAATAGCTATTCAACAATTGCTTTTTGAAAGGAGAGTAAATTTTGCATTTTCACAAGTAGAGTATACATTGTTGCTGACTATTATGTACTCAGTTTTTGTCTCTTAGGCTTGTGGGCTTAATTACGAGGAAATTTTGAAATTATCGCTCAAAAAATGGATTTTACATTCTTTCTATAGTCGAAAGTTTTGAATTCACTTTGATATGTTTCACTTGTGTGACAGCTGCATTATGTGCCTTAAGTTAGTTCATAAGTGAGAGTTAATTGTAAATATACGAGGGTTGATCCAAAAGTAAGGTTCCCATCAATTTTACAAATATACTGCATTGTCTATTCTCATTGAAATTTACATCGTTGGAAAGAAAAGGTTTCTCTATTTATATGCCTAACCGCCATCTTTTTCTGTGCTTTTTTGTCGACGGTGCCCTAACTTCTGTATCGAGTGTCACAAAATTCCACCGCCACTTTTTCTTTGCTGTATCGAGTGTCAAAATTCCACCACCAACTCGTTGAGCAAGCATTTCACCCCTTTTTTGACGTTGTCGTCGCTATGGGAACTTTGGCCTTTTAAGTGTTCCTTAAACTTAGAAAACAAGTGCTAACCACTAGACTTGATCTCCGAACTGCAATCAAAATTGCAGTGGTTTGTTGACTGTCATGTCCCACTCTGGGGGGTAGTCTAAGCGGTTATATTCTGTGACACTTGATACAGAAGTTAAGGCACCATCGACAATAATGCACAGAAAAGGATGGTGAATATGTATAAAAATAGAGAAAAGTTTTTTCTTTCCAACAATGTAAATTTCAGTGAGAATAGACAGTGCTGTATACTTTCAAAATTGATGGGAACCTCACTTTAGGATCAACCCTCGTATTATTGTGCTTTGAAATTGTATATTTACATATGAATCCCTCTTTATATTTTCAGTTTGTGTTCTGTAGGCAATGTATGCAAGGCTACCACATAGGACCCTGTGATTCCATGGAATTTCCAGATACTAAAACTGGGGTAAAATATCTTGTTAATACATTATAATACATTATTTCTATTATTTTCTGGGAATGTTTCTGATTTTCTGCTCATTTTCCAACTGTTATTATTATTATTTTTTTTTTTTGGTAAATAAGATCTGTTTCAGAAACTGGAATAGAACGCAACACAATTTCCCAAATTAGTTAAAAGTGTTATAGGCTTTCTTCACTATTTAAGGAAAAAGCTGACATCTTGGTTAGCTGTTGTTTTTGGGGTTTTTCTTCTTAAGGTGAATGCTTTGTAAAATATTCATGAAACTGTATTGAAAAATTTTCTTGCAGTTGAAACTTGTTACTTTAAACTGGTATGTAAATTTAAAATGTATGCACAGTAGAACACTTATAATTTCATAAAAGGGCTTGGGATATTTAAATTAGTATGGCAAAAAAAAAAAAAAAAGAGTGACTGAAGGGACTAGAGTTTTTTGATTTTACAACAGAGTTGTTGCTATAAAGGAGGTCACTGTTACCAGATTTAACTTTCAATGTTGAAAATGTGCAAAAACTAATGGGCAATTCCATGAAACTAGAGACATCACAGTAAAGAAAAAACTTCCTTGTATCAGTAATTTTTTCTTTCATATGAGGTAAAAAAGACTGTATTTTCATAAAACTATGCGAAAAAAGTTATCAGCACATTTTTTTTATAAGTTTTATAGGCAAATTTTGACAACACTTCTCAGTGCCCATGTGTCGTTGCATTAACGATTCTAAAAGTTACTCTTTTTTTTCACTTAGGAAATTAATTGCTATGTCTACAATCTTATTTTTTCTTAAAATGTGGTTTATCTAGGAAGAGATTAGACCAACAAAGAAACTTTAAACTGTTATAACTGTCTTGTAGCAAATGTTTTTAAACTAGGGCTTGTACTAATGTAACATCAGTCACAAAATTGTATAAAAGTTTTCATTACTTAAACAAAAACTAACCCAAGTTTATAAAATGTCATATTCTCTTCATTTATGATGATATCTTTAGTATAAATCCCTTAAATATTTAGAAATAGTTGAATTTAATTATTTAAAACTTATTAAGGTATGTAACATCAGTCACAGTAACATCAGTCACACTTCTGTTTTTGTTAATAAACCTCAAACAAATTGCACAAATAGCATTAACTGCTGCAGAAAGGCAAAAAAAAGAGGCGATATAAATTAAGAAAAAAAGGAAAACATGAAAATCACAAAAAGTAAAACAAAGTAGAAATTGAAAAGAGTGGATTATAAAAAATAAATAAAATAATTTTTAAAAATCTAGCATTATTACCAAAGTTGGTTTAGAATAAAATTAAAAAGAGAAATTAGGTGAAGAAATAGAACAAATATAGAACAAATTTAAAGTATTGAAGTCCCAGGTTTAAATTAGTAGCTGCATTGCCTCACTTTAAAATAATGAAACCTTGGTAAAATATGTCATTCAATGCGCTCTTTGTTATACCTTCACAAAAGAAAACAGCTGCTGTAAAAAATTTTCTGGCATGAAATTTGATAAACAGATACTTCTAGTTCTTCATGCAGTACGTTTGAATAAAAGTGCTATATCATCGATACAGAAATATTTCTAAATGTCACAACATCATGCAAATTTCAGAGCTATCACCATCCGACTTGCAATCATGTTATAAAGAGTTATATTCGAGTGATACTTTTTTTTTTAAATTCGAAATCTGTATTAGGTGTTTAGCAACAACCCTTTTTTTTGCAGTAAAGGAGGGATTCACTTCCAGCAGAACATGTTCCAAAATTGTTGATTGCAGCTGGAGAACAGGTTCTTGAAGAATATCACTAACAATTGTATCACGAGAAGCATTGAAATTAAAAACTAAGTATTTAGTGACTGTAAAGATTCAAGCAGAAAGACATTGGAAATAGCCTGTCAATGTGAATGAAATTTATTATTCAAATGAGAAAGGAATAAAATATTTAGCGCACTAGATGTAATAAATGCAAGAGACCTTTTTATTTTATGAAATACATCAAAAATATATCTTTTAAAACTTTATAAATGTACTTTTCTTGTAATTTAAATACAATTTTAAACAAAACATGTACTAATTTCATTTTTAATTAGAAATAATTTGTAATTGCAGCAATTTATTGTAAATGTAACATCAGTCACGAAATATTAGTATCATCAGTCACGGGTGTTAAATAATTTATATACTCTCCGTTTTTAAGTTTTTCCAATAAAACAAAGTGTTTTCATCAAGTCTAAAATCTCTACTTTAAGGGGAAAAACTCTGTTTAGATTTTACGTTATTAGTTTGAAGAGAATTTCAAATTGTATATAAGTCAATTTTCTCAATGTCTCTTCCGTGTAACATCAGTCACGTTTTTTTATTCCCTTCAATTTCACACAAAAAAATTTCCTCAACTCTGAAAACACGTGTGGGGGTAGTGATGTACCATATTATGATATTTTAGATCAATTTCAGAAGAAACAACATTTAATTTCAAGACAGTGCTGAATTTGTAAGTTAAAAATAGAGTCAAATTGTAACGTCAGTCACCGTGGACAGACCCTAATCTATTGGTTGTTATTTCAAATTTTCTTCTAATATCTTTAAGCTATCCATTAAGGGGATTGTCCCCCAAAACTAATAAACACTCCTTTCTGTTAGGGTTCTAGTGATGTTTAGGGTATCACAAATTAATTCTTTAGATGTAACAGGTGTTTATGGAGTAAAAATAACCTTGGGTGTTTTAATTAAGATAAATAAAAGGAACATCTGTTATAAATATTTGTGAAAACTTATACTGTATACAAATGTATAAATTTTTTATAATTATTTTTTACAAAAATTTAATTTTTATTTAAGGAAAGGGATATGCATTATAAGTATTTAAAAAATAAAAATATCCAGCTCTCAATGTGTTTAGAATGCTGGTAGGAAGTATGTATGTACAAAATGATTGGCATACTTTTAAAATTGAGTGAAGGGAGTTTTGACCATTTATCACTGACCACCATCTGTTTTGACATATTTTGCTTTCAGTCAACTGTTAATGGTTATTTTCAGCATTTTGCACATTTTCTCATTTACAAGTCATACAAGTTCAAAATCTAAAAAGTATTATAAATTATTACATGGATGGATAACTGAAAGCTTAAAAATTTGGATCACTTACTAACATAAGAAATAAGGGCTGAAGTTTCAAATGCAGGAAAAGATCTACTTCTGGCAAGGCTGAAAACTAAGTGAAATTTGTTAATTGGAGGAAAAATATTCTAATACTTGAAGAATGAAATTAAATAGAAAAATAAAGACTTAAATTAAGAAAAGAAAAAAAAGAAAGAAGGGGGTGTGGAGGGGGGGGACAACCACATGATCTTGTTTCCTACAAATATGAAATTGTTATTGCACAAATCTATAAAAACATGGATGTAGGTGAGTGTGTGTATATTCTGTATACAAATCTACAGTTTACATTGGATCTTTGCCAAATTTGGCACAGAGGTCCTTTGATGACCAGAAATTCACAGGAAAGGGGGGGGGGGTCAATTTTTTAAAAAATCAAAGAGGTCTAAATTTACAGTTTGAGTTATGAAATGATATGCCCTTTTCTGCATGTTGATGGGAAATTTTACACTATTTATCATTATTATTATTTTTTTAAATTTAGGCCTGATTGTTGAACATGCGTCACTTCACACAACTTTTATTTTCAAGTTAGATTGCGCAATGCTGGGCAACACAGCCTGAAGCATGCATAGAAATTTTGGGGCCTGTGCCCCCCCTCCATATTACTTACCCTTAGGCCCTATCTAGATTTCTCCTCTCTTTTTGAAAATCTCAGGCTCCCTTTGGCCTTTGGCCCCGGCCAACAGGTGTCCTTTCTCCTCCCCCTGTACACACCCCCTGAACGCAGCTGGTATTTAAAATTGTTTAAACGCAATGTGGATGATTTAGGGGGTTCGGGTCATGGCACCCACGACCCTCCCTCTGTATTCACCCCTGATGCTTTGATGGCTACTTCTTTCCTGATTTTAAATGAATTGTTCTTAAATGGGCACTATAGCTCACCCCTTCTTTTTTCTGAAATTTATTAAAAGTTGATTGAATTTTGCATAACACACCCTTGACAAGTTCTACTATCAAATATTCAAACACACCTCCTTTTCAATTATTATTAGTTTTAAATTTTATTATTTTTATTCATCATTCCTTTATTTGTTGTTAGTTTTAGTATCCCATGCATCACTGAAAGTCACTTATCTTATGCCTCGAAATTCTCTATTTTTCAATACTGTTATCTTTAAAACCGTCAATTCTGAGTTACAAAACATTTCCCTTTCAAAAAATATTTTCTATTATTATAATTTCCTGTCTTTTCAAATATTTCTTATGCAACGAATGGAAAAACTATATTCGACATTTCAAATTTGCTACATAATTTTGTGAAATTTTTGAAGTACTTAAAAGAAAATTGGGCTCATGTCCAATTGGATGTTATCAAGAGGTTGTTGTGCAGATATGGGTTTCCTGATGGAAAGTATGTTTCCAAGTTTATGCTTGTCGACATTCTCTCCAGTTATTGAATGCTCTCTAAAGTAAAAGCAAATATAGCTTGGGTTTATCAATAGATCTATTTCAAATAAATCTAAAGAAGTTCTTCTGCCCTTATATAGAAGTTTGGTAAGACCCCATTTGGAAGTATGCTATTCAGTTTTGGTCTCCTTATCTTAAGAAAGACATTAATGTATTGGAAAGGGTTCAAAGGCGGGCTACAAGGCTAATAAGTGGACTTTCCCGCTTAGATTATGATTCCAGGCTTAGAAGGCTAAAAATGTACAGTCTTGAGCAAAGAAGAGACCGAGGGGACATGATTCAGCTGTTTAAATTTATTAAAACGAAAGATGTTACGGGGCTAAAGTTTAGCGCTGAAAACAGGACAAGGGGTCATTGTTTTAAGCTATTTAAATCTCAGGCTAACATGGATATCAGGAAAAATTATTATTTTAGCAGGGTAGTGGAACCTTGGAACAGCTTACCGGAAGAGGTGGTAATGAGCAAGGGAGTAGACAGTTTTAAGAGGGCCATTGATCTTCACTGGGGATTGTAAATTGACTAGGAACCAGTCTAGCTGGGCCCAGAGCCTGTTGCTGGTCGTCACTTTTCTATTTGTATAGTAAGGGAAAAGAATTCTTGCCAAATTGAAACTGAACACCAAAAAAGGTGCCAAATGTTATCAGGTATCAAAAGTGTTTTAGCTCAATGTATGCTGTCCTATTTGAAGATTGTAATTGTTCTAGATGAGCTATGCAATAAGTGATGAGAGGGCTTCTTCCTCAAAATGGGATGAAGACAGCAGGACAACTATCAAAATCACAACCAAGCCGTGCCCCAAGTGCCGAACTCCAACAGAACGAGATGGTATGTGACACTTTGGATTTTTTTACTTTCTACCATTTTTAACTTGTAGCTGTGAAATAACAGCATGGTTGGCAAGGAGCTGTTATTATCATTATTAGGAACTTGTGTTATTAATGCGAAGTTGTTATCCAGGAACCAATTTCTGAGCATTTCGCTCCAAATTTGTAACATTGGGCAATCGTGGTTTGCGTTTTGTAACTTTGAGCACTTAAACAGGCAGTAGGTTAGGAGCTACTTTTATAGAGAACTAGCTGTACCCGACGCGCGTTGCTACGCCAACAAAAAAATACATCATTATACTGATTTTTATGACAATCGGTTGAACGGGGCAGAAGTTGCTACTCTGCAGTGCCACCTGGTGGCGAGTGGCTTCAATGAGCATATTATGCACCTTCTCCGTGGAAAAATACATATGTATAGCAATTTTCATAATAATCGGTCCAGGTATCAAGTGAAGCCCTGACTATACTCAAATTTTGTACTCACGCAGTTTGCAAGCTCAATCAATCGCTAAAAATATCAAATAGAAAAAGTTTTAAATCCCCCCGTTGCATGAAAAGCCATAAAACAATAAAGAAAGAATTCATTTGTTCAAACTCAAGAAAAATGGCAACAGCTAACTTCTTATCAATGAGATCTTTCACGCGATTTAATTTCTGCAGCCGATAATTTTATTCGTATTTATCCAATGGATTGTGACTTAAATTGGAATAAAAAAGGAACTATCGATCGGATTTTTTTCGAACTGGTCTATAAACATTCCCAGTACCAAAAATAACAAACGGTGAAAGTTTCAGCCAAATCTGCCTGGTAGTTTTTGAGTTCATGGATAACATACAGACAAACATTCATTTTTATACATATAGAAGACAGACATCTAATTGAGAAAGCTTTATATCTAATTGAGAAAGCCTTATATCTAGCTAAAGCCTTATATCTATCTATTAAACCCTTATATCTAATAGAGAAAGACAGGCATTCAATACAGGAAGCTTAGATGGATAGAAGCTAAGATACTTTCCAGCTGCCTACATAAGCTGATTTTTTTTATTATCACAGAGAGAACTTATCACACCGCCAATTTTCAATTAAGTTAAATTTATTTAACGCTTTTTTCACAAGAAATGTTTTGCTCAGCAAACATTAATATAATGAAACCAATAACAACTCGAGATCGCCAATGAGATAACGCGACAATGACATAATGTGGAAGTATTTCATGTGACAATCAAGTGACAATGAAAAAGCCATAGGTCTTCCTACAGTTAATTTATCTGAGAGCTGTTAAACACAACAATTAACAACAAAATGGGGTCATTTCCAAAATTTTAAAAGTATTTTTTTCTGAAAGAGCATGCTTAAAAACATAGGATCTGACCATTTTTTAAATAATTTATTTAAGTTTAATATTTTTAAAAAATTACTTAAATCGGTGCGCTTCCACTGTTTACACTTCTGTCGTGTGACATCACAAATGATGAAATGCCATTCAATGTTGCCATTCACAGAACAAAATATTTAATTTGCATCTTTACTCACGTGTATTGGCAACAATATGGTTGGTAGCAAGCGTAGAGTGCAATTTTAATTTGTTGCTTGTTTTCATAACGTGGAAACATAGTAGAAAGATGCGCCAAATTGCATCATTTGTGACGTCATCGAGACCACGCCTTGTTTTAAAAATCAGACATTTTAAAAAATTAATTTAAAAAAGCTGTTGGGAAAATGAAAGTATTTTCTGGATCCATGTAATTTTTTTTGCTCATTCTATCCATTTCAATGACTAAAAGTAGTACTTTTGACTGAAGGAAACCACCCTATTGTAACCGAAGTAGAAAAAAAAAATCACTTTAGTAAACAACAGGAGTTTCTACTAAGTTGAACATCTTTCATTTTATTATTTTGTTAAATTACCTTGTTTGAACTTCTTATTTAGGTGGTTGCATGCACATGGTGTGTACGCGATCACAGTGTGGCTTTCACTGGTGTTGGGTTTGTCAAGAGGAGTGGACTAATGACTGCATGGGCAACCACTGGTTCGGATGAATACACTCCAACCCTCACTCTCTCTGTTGGATGCTTTGAACGAGTGCCGCTGATGTGTAAAATGTATATTGTATAGTATTTAGGCTGCCTCTGAAAAATTTATTTTTAAATAAAATCAACTTGTGAGTCAATATTTGTCTGGTTTTAATTGAATTTATTTTTCTTTATTTCTCCACTTTTTTTTTTTTTTTCAATTTTTATGATGATTTGACACCATAGAGTAAAGAAATTTACATAGAGAGACCCCGTCTATGGTAAAAAGGAGATGAAATTGAAGCCGGAATTATGGGATACAGCGGTGCAATGATGGGCAAGGTTATGATAACATAATCTCTTTGCGGAGAATAGTTTTCACCAATCTCCCAAAGAGACCGAATAAAGTAGCTGGCGGTTAGATTTTCATTTTAATTCATGTTGTAATGCAATTTCAAAAACATGCCTCAGAAATTTGCAACAATATCTAAGTTAACAACCAATCGAGATTCAGCAATGGAATGTTTTGAATCAAAATGTATCTCAAAACATTTAGCAAGAAGCTAAGGAACTTGGGATACAGCGGTGCAACTATTCCATTTCTTAGTATACCGGGGCCTCTCTGTGTAATTTCTTTACTCTATGTTAGCTAAAACTTTTTTTTATTTACTAAACTATAGAATTAAATTAGTTCAAAGACTTGGCTAGGGGAAAAAATCAAAATTATACTCATTGAGTGATAACATTGTCGATTGGCGAGTTTTTACTCCTATATGAACACTTCAAAAATACTTACCCAAGTGGATAAGGTAGCAACTTTTGAATACCTATTGCTATACAAAACGTACTACATTTCTTACATGCGGGATAAAGGTAAATTAGCCCTCTCTGTTAGGATTTTTTTTATCTAATGATTCGAGGAACTCGAAGATAATTTTCTATCGACGGTCAGATTTTCTTGAGCCGACATCACACTTGAAACTTTAATGTAGAAAATGCAATGTCCAATTAACTATAATATAACAGGTAACACAGAATCACATTTTTCTTGGTATAACTTTGATATACCCCCCCCCCCCCCCAAAAATTACGCGCCAAATCTGGCACTCCCTACGAACTTTTTAGGGTTGTTGTTTCTTATTTTGGTGTTGCCAATTTAGGTTTTTTTCAGCTTTTAGGTTTTTGCTGTTGCCAAATTTAGTATTTTCTTGTATTTTGTACCATTTTTTGAGGTTTTCTTTCTTTTTTTTTTTTTGAAAGTTTTGTGGCAACAATTTTCGGATTTCATATATGTTTTTGCGCCATTTCATTCATTCGCCATTTCTTTGTGAAGTGCTCAAGCAGATTCTGACTTGCTGTATTTTCCCGCAAAACTGGTTGTATTTTCCAATTACATTTTTTTTCTATTATTTTTATCTTTTAGCTTTCAATATGCCTACTGTATAAAGTGTTGTTGAAAACCAGGTATTTTGCGCCTACGCCAAAAACAGGTATTTTGCTTGGCGAGAAAAAAAAGTCGCCAAATTTCCGATTTGGGGGGGTATATCAAAGTAGTTCCTTTTTCTTTTGTCATCATTATGTACTTGAGGTAAAACATCAATAAGAGGAAACAGATATTACCTATGTGCATATCACTCGGCAATTCATCATAAAAATAATCATTCACAATGCTACAAAACTTATATGGAGCCATAAGACTCATTTACAGTCTGCTGCAACTACATTTATGAATCGGATTCAAAGGTGTCGTATGTTATTATGATCCAGCTAATTAGAAATATTTCCAAAATCTAGCATCCAATGGATCACTTCGTATAAGATCCAGGGCAAAAATGACGTTTTTTGCTCTCCTTTGGAAACGAAATAGTAATTTCCTTTGCGAAGTTACACAATACATTAATGGACCAAAAAGATTTTCGTTGGACTAAAGAGACATTTTAAAGGTAAACTGGCCGATCTGCGCTTACGTCATCAAATGTATCGTTGCCAGTTAACAGGCATTGACTCTAGTACGGTGATGAGTGGATAGCGTTAATTTTCAACTACTTTTTTGAAATCTTCATTCCTCTAAAATGACTGTCTTACCAGTAAAGCAGTTAAGTTACCGGATCGAGTTCAGCCTTGTCACAATAAAACCTTTCCCTACATGTTAAACATACCAAAACATATTATCAAATTATCATGCCATGGCGCGAGTTTCATTGTTGAAACAGAAACACACAGGTTACTTGATCATCGGCTGTCTCTACATAGTATAAAATGAAGTCTCCAAAAAGCGACTGTTTGGTTTAAACGCGCAAAACTCGAGAACTACCCGGCCGATTTCGCTGAAATTTTCACAGTATCTTTCTTTTAGCTCCGGAAGGGTTTGCAGACTGGTTTGAAAAAAAAATTCGACGAGTAGTTCTTTTTTTTAATTCCATTTTAGGCCCAATTTTCACATAAGTTCCCAAATATGTTGGCGAAAAATTACTTGCACATATTGATATTACATATCGTTAGAAAGGGTAGAATTTTCTGCGTTCTACGTAATTTGTTTCAATGCTCTAACTTAATTACGACGGGAGTTATTTGGAGTTTTTAGCTCGAATTTTTTTAGACTTAGCTGAAATTTAGGGACTACTTTCTTCATTATATCAATCAATAAAAAGTGAAGGAATTGACCCACAGTTTTCTTTTTGACACCATTGAAAAAAGTGAATTTTTTACTCCAGATCATCTTAACATATGATCGAAAACTAAGGTTCTAATCTCGAAAGGAAAAAAAGTTACAAGCCTTTTTAAATCAAGTTAAGAAAAATCTCATTTCCATTCAAATTGTTAACCATTTTCTTACGCAGTTTAATTCCTTAAACTTGTTATATTTTTTGTTTCCATGGTTGCGATTTTTAAATTCATCTTTCTCGATTTAATTTCTTGAAAGTATTTTAATATCTGTCGTCATTGTTTGGGAGGGAAATTTTGTATGATGTTTTTTTTTTTTTAAATTTATTTATTTAAGCCTGGTTGTTGAATATACGTCACTTGGCACAATTTTTATTTTCAAGGTAGACCGGGCAAAGCCGGGCAACGCAGGTAGTTATTCATATGAGGAATAAATATGTAGTACTCACATGTTTTAAGTTACACAGGTATTTACTATGTTAAATGAAATACATTTTTATAACCTCATTTTTTTTCCCTTCATGCCGGAAAGACCCAGACCAGAGTTATTGAAAACTTGGTGACCCCCGAATTTTGCGGCATGCCGGCTAATGCGGAAAATACAGTATGAAAATGATCAACTTTCACTCAGGCGGCTAACTATAAAAGTACTGCCAATGTGAAATGGGTTAACAATCTATAACAGTAATAAAGTTAGAAAGATTGAAAAAAAAGTCAAGTTCTTTTATTCTATAAAATTAGTAAATGAGAGGAATTAAAGCTGTTTACTTTTGTTTAAGAGCAACACATTTTTCACTCAAATTTATTATAGCTCATATTTGTAAAAATAACGGCGAAAAGTAGTCTCGACTCAAGAGTATTTCAAGAAAGCCCTTTTACAATGCATAAATATTGGGTTGTCGGTCAATAAGTCGTCGCAAGTTAGACACCCGAACTATCGATTACAGCCTTTCGATTTTTTGGCTGGATGGGTCCGATTGACCACATTGACGGTTTTATTAGCCTGATTGAGGTTCCACTCGGCTGGTGAATATGGCCGTAAGAAGGAGTCACAAGAAAACAGCGGTTGGTTCGTTGGACATTGGTAGCTATGTACACCAGCAGAATGGAATCTCAGTCAGGCAACCGAACTACCAATTGAAGTTTTTTGATTGGTTGAAGAAAACTTCAAGCTTCGGTTCTAATGTCTGACTGAGGTTTCACTCAACTGGTGAACATGGCCGTAAGATGCAGTTTCAATAAAACAATAATTGGTGCATTGGATACTGAGCATTAGTCACTATTACTGCTCGCAACCTCAAAATTTTCTGCTGAGAAAACAGGCGTTTTCAACTCCCCGAAAACCTCAGAACCAAAATATTTTTTGCAATCATGTGCCTTGATAATTTAATTCTTTTCACTTGTTCGAAATTGATCTTTAAGCTTTACCCACGTACTTTTTTACCAAGAATCCTGTTGCATCCAATTGGAGATTCCAGCTTTTCATGGTCACTGTCAGTCATTGCGGCACACGACCAGAAATGGCTCGTGAGGGCCATTATTCTTTGTTCCAACGACCGATTTCGAGTTCCCGCCGTGGCGAAACAATGGGTGACAACATATCGGATTCCCTGGTTGCGACAGGGTGCAACAGTTCTCAGTGCATCCCTGGAAAGAAGGCGGATGGAATTCGTAAAAATTCGACGCGACGATCATTGCTTGCTCCCAGACGATCACTGGCGTGTGAGGCTTTTCGACGCCGGCCGTGCTGAATCGCAGAAAATTGTCACATGGCTTTTATTTAGAAGAATAGCTTGGAACACAGTGGTAAGTATAAGTAATTATTTGTAATTTCATTCTGATATGCTTATTCCAAATAGTTGAATTCTGCTGCACATCAGTGCAAAGTTCAATCTTAATATTTTGGAAAGTGACAATACAATTTTTCCATGCGTTTTGAGATAAGAAGCAGTTTTGATTTTGAATTAAGAGCACCAACATGTCACTCGATTTAAATATTGATTTTTTAAATTATTTAACTTGATATATTTGTTGAGAAACGAATTAATTTGTTACTTTTTGAAATTTACCAGATTTAATAAATGTTAGAACCTCCTGTTATATTTTAATAACCATTAGGCGTCATTTAAGCGTCCTTTTGATACAGTGAGTGATGCATGTACAATTTCTATAACATAGCTAATAATTGGATGCTCTTGTACATCAGGGCCGGCTCTAACAGTTTTGCCGCCCCGGAGAAATCTCCAAACTGCCGGCCCTCCCCACGGAAAAAAAAACTCAAAAAAAAAAAAGAAAAAAACGTTCAAACATTACAAGTTTTTATTTTTACTTTACAAATATAGTTTTTTTTCCCTTCTTTTTGGTATTCTTTCTTTTAAACATGAAGCGTTCTTCCAAAAATAAAACCTCGCTCCCACGCATTCACCTACACCCCCCTAAAATGTTTTTGATTGAAAGTTTTGCCGTTGTCTTCATCAATTCATCAGTCCTAAGTACGGCCACAGTTTCCTGCACTGTCCGACAGTGGCACAACCAGAAAATATTTTTTAAGGAGGGGGTGGGGCACATTTAAAGTTTCCCATATTTTAAGGGGTTCCAGAGGTTCTCCCCCGGAGAATTTTTTTAAAATTGTAGTACTAAGAACGCAGATTTAGACGGTCTCTTGCGGTTAAGATAGGGGAAAGTTTCAGGGGACCTTCTGAAGAAATTTTAAGAAATTGAAGTCTTAAAAACGCGATTATATAAGCGATATGTGTTGACGTTAGAGTAAGGGATGGGACTTCGGTGCTCTCTTTTTTTTTTCTTCTGAAAATACAGTGAAATTGATCACCTCTCATCTCAATTTTCGACATTGAAGTTCCAAAACGAAGTTACCGATGAACTTTGATAGTTACAGGAACACCCCCCCCCCCCCAAAAAAAAAAAAAAAAAAAAAAACATTACGAAATAGAAGTTCTAAACAGCGAAGTCTTTAAGCGATATTCAGGGACTAGGTTGAGGGTTTAAAGGTCTCACCCTAATTTTCTTAAAATTATAGTTTTTTCATTTTCAGATTTCATACAGGAGCATCGTCTCACTCTATTTAAAGAGGACTGCATGCTAAGTAAGACAAATTGAAATCAGTTTGTGAGGATTTGGATGATATTAGAAGGAGGGCTTCGAGTCGCGAGGCCTTTGTCCGAAAATTTTCCGAAATGAAAGTCTTAAAAACGCGACTGTTACACAATATTTGGTAACATTAGGGGCTCTGCAATTTTTCAAAATTGTAGCTCAAAAAAAAAAAAAAAAAAAAAGCATTTTTAAACGATTTTCTATGTTGTAAGAAGGCGAGGTGATTGGTAGTTCTTCCCCAGGAAATGTTGAAAAATTGAATCCCCGGAAACGAGATTTGAGATGCCCTTTGATTTTTGTTGAGGGAGGAAGCTTCCGAAGCGTATCATTTTAAGGATTTCCTTATTTTTAGACCATCTAGGAAAAAGGAGAAAAAAAGAAAAAAAAAAAGGAGAGGTGGGGATGAAAGAAATATGAGGCGTAGGACGTGATTAACTGAGAAGTAATCTGTAACTATCGAAAAGTTTAACTTTAATGTTCTTTTTAAAAGAAATTAAGTTTTTTTTTCACAGCATTCTATATTTTTTGCAATCGTTTTACGAGGAGCGTTCATTTCTTTCCTTTAGTAATATGGAATATTTTTCAAAAAAAAAAAAAAAAAAAATATATACTCAGCCCTCTGGGGGAGGGGTGGGTGCGAGCCTTGTGCGCGATTCAAGTCCGGACTGCTGAAATTCAAGAACTAAACCGCCAAAAATATAATTATACAAAACGTCGTAAATAATAACTATTTGCTACGCTACTGCAATATCCCACGGCGCCCCTGTAAATGAGCTATGGATCTCTATAGGGAGGCACACAGTTTGTGGGAAATTGCCTGTCCAGTCACTAAATCAATTTTAAATCAATTTAATATTTAACAAAATTATTTGGAGACAAAGGTTAAACTTAAAAATACGGACCTTATGCCCAGCCTGTTCAGAAAACTTGACCTCATGTCCTAGTTGTACAAAATCGGGACCTTCTATCCGTGGAACTTATGTCCGACGGACCATATGTCCGCTAGACCTTCTGGGCGTACGTGGATATTCTATCCGCGGACCTTATGGTTTTGAACCTTCTGCCCGGGCCCCTACTGAACTGAACTGAAACCTTAATGCATGATAGATCCCAAAGCGCTCACAGATGTAGGCTGATGTTTTGGCCCGGGAAGATCTTTAACATTCTTTTAAATACAGTGAATAAAGCCGATTCTCTAATGCAAGATTTTCTCATGTAGGGGCGCCGCGAAACATTAAAAGGTTTCATTATTTAAGCACTCAATTATTTGCAACATTATTGCAAAATTTTGGCATCGCCCCTGTAGAGGTTTTGTGGCTCTCCGAGGAGGCACTTTTCTACATATTTTTTTTTTTTTAAATAACTAAAAAAAAAAATACTTTTTTCCACCTTTTCTGGAGCAGCCGCTTTGGTGATGGGCGCACCAGGACACGTCCCGCCGTCCTAGGCCACACCTGACTGCCGTATTAGAATTAGCAATAGGTGTTAAAACTAAAGGTTCTGGGATGTTGACTCTCAAAACCTCCTTGCTGTGCGCCTGGAAGTTTTGTCGAACATTAGATAAGGATCAAAATATTTTTTTTTAATCGTGTAAATTATGGAGTTTTTCAATAAATATTTTAAAAAATCTCTATAGCTTTTTTTAAAAAATTTTTGTAATAAAATTTCTTTATTGGTGCAAGATTTTGCAAACACCCTTTATTTTTTTACCAACTTCGAAGCAAGTTGTTATTTTATTCGCAAAGATGTAATGCGATTGAAATTAAAATTTGGTACTACATTCCGTCTCCCTTAATATTATGTTTATACCAAAAAAATCCATGTGATTTCTTTCATTTTTAAATTTTCTAACTGAAACAGAAGTCCATAATTCCTCAATTTGGTTCCTTGACAAAAAAAAAAAAAAAAAAAAAAAACTTTTTAAGCAAAAATCAAAATTGAGAAATTTTCTAGTCGCTAAGGGCGAGTAACAGCAAATTTATTAGACGCCACTCTTTTCCTTTCTAGTCGACTTTTCTCGTAAATCCAAAAAACAAAGGTAGCTAAACAATACATTGGCTTTTGAGTTGATATTAAAACATAAAAGTTAGCAATTTAAATAAACTTCAAGTGAACTAATTAATAGCACTAAAGCTAATTTTATAATCCGCGGCGCACCGAATTAAAATTTTTGGGACGGCGGAAATTCTCAATATTCTGAAAGAAACTCCAAATTTTTCCCAATGTTAAAATACGGGTATGTACACTTAGTGCGTTGAATAAAACAGGACATTTGGGCCAAAAAAAAAAAAAAAAATTTCACAATTCGGTTTACAAATTTGTCGAAACATCAGACAGAATTTGCTGAATAAGGATTTTTTTCAGAGGTCACAGTAAACTTCGTGACCTCCTATCGAGACGTCCCTGTATATAATCAAGGGTTATTTATATGGAAAGGAAAGTACTACATTTTTAAGAGGAATGTTTTGAATCCGAGAACTTAAAATTGTTATTCACTTTTATTCTTAATTTCACCCGTAAATTACTTTTATCTGAGAGTGAAAAATACAGCTGTGGTAACAGCATAAGCAAAATTAAAATCTATACCACGTTAGCATTTTATTTGTCTCACAAATACATGTTTAACATGAAAGCAGGGTTCGAAAATATCATGATATTTTTGAAAATATCGAAATTTTTTATATCTATGGATATTTTGATATTCAGTCGAGTCCCGACTTACGCGAGGGATGCGTTCCAAAACCCCTCGTGTAAGTCGAAATTTCGCGTTGTTGAAAAAGGTATGCGTAAAAACTTTTACAAACATACCCAATTATTTAAGACACTTTTAAACACCACCTCAAACTGTTTTAAACCATTCCGTAACTATACATTACCATTTCTTACATCAAGAACAGAATTTTTATTTGCATTTTTTTTTTAAAAAAAGCTGTTTTATTCGACGTAAAATTTTGTTACGCTGCAAAATCAATGTTAAATGCGAAAGAGGGACATAAAATAAACTAGTATGGCACGTACGGTATACTAATAAAATAATGCACTATATTGTACTGTAGAGTGGATCCAGTAGTGATATTCGTACCTTAAAAAAATGAAGATGATGATGATTTATGCTACCTGATCAAACAGTTATTCGAATATATATTTTAAATACAGTTGCATCGCCAATTCTTTTATAACGTTTCCATCTATGGCAACACCCCTTTTTCAGGTTTCTTTAATTTACAATACGAGAGTAGCTTTTATTTTCATTATTTTTGCATTTTGCGTAGACACTACTCAGCGAACTTATCCGGATTTACTTTTCTTGACTTTTAATTGTGCGTGTGGAAGAGTCACTCATACCCAATTGTCGTATTACCTTACTTTAGGTAAAACAGCGGTCTTAGGTGTCATTACATTCCATCAACTTTCGCATTTAGAATGAAAATAATAAATGAAAAATGAGGAGTAGATAGAGTTATTTGTATGTGCACTAACAATGCGATGTTCAGACTAGTACGCTGTGGGAACTTCAGCTGACAGTGATGCTAAAGGAATGAAGGTTAATTTGCGGAAAAGAATATTTTTATTAACCAATAAGAAAGTCGATATTTACACACCATGATTCCCTTCCGAAAGTTTTCGTGTTGCCGGCGATTAATTCGGGAAAAAATCCCGTTATAGCCATTTCGCGTAAGTTGAACCGCGTTGTAGCGGGAGTCGACTGTATATCCGATATTTTCAATTAGCACAAACTAAAGTCTTCAAAATAGTAAATGCATCCTCAAATCACTCTTTATTTTTTATATTATAATTATAATTAGTAGACTTAAAGGTTTCTTTCATTATTTGTATCTAATCTCTGTCCCTAGTGAAAAATGCATTTTGGACATTCGAATCAAAATGCTGCCGATAAAAATTGCCATCCCGGACAGGGGTCCAGTTTGTCCGACGCTAGAGCCGCCCCTATGTACATCCAATTATTACAGTGAGTTAGTAGCAATTGTTCAAAATTGTAGTGCATTCAAATTTTTATTGAATCTCTTTCAATCTTTGTCTCTCTCCCCTCCTCTATCTCTCTCTCTCTCACACGCACACAAATTTATATTGTACTAGCAAAAATACCCGGCGTTGCCTGGGTCAGTAAGAATTATGAGAAACAATCGTTACT
Source organism: Uloborus diversus (assembly GCF_026930045.1). Classification (NCBI taxonomy): domain Eukaryota; kingdom Metazoa; phylum Arthropoda; class Arachnida; order Araneae; family Uloboridae; genus Uloborus; species Uloborus diversus. The sequence goes on along the minus strand of NC_072738.1, from coordinate 5,321,743 downwards.
TGCCCTTGTTTTCTGTTTTAAGCGAAAGAATTTAAAACAAACCTTTTCGACGTGATTAAAAATCGAGCTTCTTCCTTACTCATTAAACTAAAATAGCAATAAGTATTAAGAACAAAATAGTATTCAATTAGAAACGAAAGCACGACATTTAAGTATATACAAATTTGAAGAATTTCTGAAACATGAAATTAAACTTTACATGTTTAAAAAGATTTATCTGTTAGTACTTTTTTTTTAAATCTAAAACCTTCTCTGTATGGCTATTGATGTACGAACTGTTTTAAAAAATGTAGCCGCCCGTGTTCCCCTTACACTTGCTTTAGTTATTTTGGGAAATTTCCATATTTGTGGGCACTTGGTGCAGTTTAAAATCTTACTAAATTTGCGAGAATCATTTTGGGACACTTTCGATAATACTCCCCTTCCTTACTAATTTTTATTATAGAAATATTGTTGCCAGATGCTGAGATACTTTTGGTCGAAATAAAATGGCGCTAAACGGTTTCATCCGAAATGTTTCTAAAATAAGTAGTAAAATTTGGCGATTGTTTGAAATCGTGCAAAAAGAAAAATTAATGGAAGTTTTTGTGCGGTTTATGGATTTGCCTAATTTAGTTCTTGAATTATTTTACACTAGCAAAAATACCCGGCGTTGTCTGGGTCAGTAATAATTATTAGAAAAAATCGTTACTTGCTATTGTTTTCTGTTTTAAATGAAAGAATTTAAAACACATCTTTTTGACGTGATTAAAAATCGAGTTTCTTCCTTACCCATAAAACTAAAATAGCAATAAGTATAAAGAACAAAGTAGTATTGATTTAGAAACGAAAGCACTATATTTAAACATATACAAATTTAAAAAACATGAAATTAATCTTCTCATGTTTAAAAAGATTAATCTGTTGATACTTTTTTTTTTTTTTAACATTCAGTCTAAAACCTTCTCTGTATGGCTAATGAAGTACGAAGTGATTAAAAAAAAGTAGCTGCGCTCGTAATCCCCTTATACTTGCTTTAGTTATTTCGGGAAATTTCAATCATTGTGGCTCTTGGTGCGATTTTACCGCATTTGCGAAAGTCGTTTCGGGGTACCTTCGATGATGCTCCCCCATTCTTTCCTTACTTTGTAAAACGATATGATATTAATTTTCGTTACAGAGATATCGTCGCCAGATGCTGAGATATTTTTGGTCACCATAAAATGGCGCTAAACAGTTTCATCCCAAATGTTACGAAAATAAGTAATAAAATTTGGTGATTGTTTGAAATTGTGCAAAAAGGAAAATTAATGAAAGTTTTTGTGCTGTTTATGGATTTGCCTAATTTAGTTGCTGGATTATTTAACACAGTAAAAAAAGTCTTTTGAAAATTCCTTGATTGGCGATATTTTGTTTACATGGTGAAAGCTGAGAAACATTATGACGTAGTCTTCGGCTTCAAAAACAGCAACGTTGAAAAAACTGCCAAATGCATCAGCTACGGAAATCTTTCTGCAAAAGTTTTGGCGATCTGCTGGTTGTTTGGATAATGAGTAAATGTTCAATCAGCATAAATAATAATAAAAACCATTAATTACATTAAAGTTCCGTTTAAATGGAAAATCATCAGCCAAATCATGTATTATTTGCCAATCTTGTGCAAAAATCTTACTTCAAGATTTGACTTGAGAAAAGCCTTGAACAATCACGAAAAGCTAAGAAAGTCAACAATACAACAATTGTCGCTATCGACAGGGAGTTGAGATGATACACTAAATACTGTATTGAGTTGAGGAAAGCCTTCGAACATGGATCTAAAAAGCTCATAACTCGTTTTTTATTCTACTTAGAAATTTCGAACAGGTGCCATCTTCAGCAGAAAAATCAGAGCTTTCGATGGACATATAATGTAAATATGTGCAAGTATTTTTTCATCCCAATATTAGAGATTTATACAAAACTTGTGTTTTATTGCCCCCCTAAGGGGGTTTTGCCCCCCATAACGGGACGAAAACTACCCTATGTGTTATTCTGATGCATAAGCTATATTATTGTAAAGTTTCATCAAAATCCGTTCAGTAGTTTTTGCGTGAAAGAGTAACAAACATCCATACATCCATCCATACATCCATACAGACAAACTTTCGCATATATAATATTAGTAAGATGTAGGTCTCGGGTATTAGCACAAAAATTTCTTTGAACTGATTTAATCATAGATCAAACAATGTATCAACAATAGTTGTCTACGTTAATAATTTTTTTTTCTGTTTAATAAAAATACGTTTTATAAAATGTAAGCGTCAAGTGCTTGGTATGGAAGACCAGTTGTTTAACTTATTATTTTGTTTTGGCAAAGATTTGATGGAGAGAGGAACTGCGATTTTAGAAAAGTGATCATGTATCTCTCTCCTCTCCTCTCTAGTTAAGCAAGCAGTTTATACAGCGTGTCTCCGCTTAACCTGCAAAGACCTCTAGTTTCGCAACCGTTAGTCCTTGATGCATAGTTCCAGCTACAAAAGTGGTCAAAATAAGGTGCAGAAGGTGCCAAAAAGTGTTATTGACTGCGGGTGTAAAGTGGTCTAAGTCACAAAACGCTGCGTTTTATATATCGTTGAATATTTGTCATACTAATGTGAAACTTTTTATGCATCTGGGGAAGTATGCGTCTAAGACTAACGGTTGTTAAAATAGAGATCTTGCAGTTTGAACGGTGTTTCGTCATTCGGGGAGTCGGGGGAGTTCCTGGCTTTGAAAAATTTGTTTTTAACTATAAGTGGGCGTGTTTGTTGTTGTCTTTCAATGAAATTTGCATTGGGTGTGCACTCTTTGCACCCCTAGATCAGGGGTTTCTCGATTCGTGGTCTGGATCAAAAACGGCTGTCTTCAAGGCCCCTTCCAACAGGTTAACCCACGTGTAGCGATAGATACTGTGATCTCTGGGAGTGTAGTAGCACTTACCTATAGCCGGCCTCATGTTTTTAAAAATAATTGGAGTGTTGTAATATATGAATAAAACCCCGCTGCAGCAATATCCGATGCAATACTAATCTTTCTGCTAGAGATCTCCACACCCTGCTCGTTTTGCCCACCAAACCCTGTTAGCGTTTGGCGGTGGTCCAATGCCGCCTGCGGCAGTTGAAAATTGATGGTTTTAATGCTTTTACGTATGGATGACCTCAGAATATCCTATATGTCAGGCTCCTTATCTCCGTCCCCTTAAGGTTCAGAGAAACAAGACGGAATGGCTTTCCCTGGATGTACCTTATTTAACGGGTACCAGCATTGACCTGGTAGGCATTCACAGTTTAGATGAGATAGGGTAACAGACACACACACACCGACAGGCGCACCCAGGTTTTAATAGTCTGGATAATGACGCTATTCGAGACTCCCACGTGTTTTTTTTTTTTTTTTTTTTTTTAACAAAAGAATGATAATTGCCCTCCCATCGATCGATATTCTTTGCAGTTTTGATTCAATGCAAAATTACATTTTTCTCAAACTGATTCTCATTCCCAATCTTTTGCAATAATAATTCAGTTTTAAATATCGATCGGTAAAAGAAAAAGGATTTTCGTTTTTTTTTATTTCCCACCTCCTCACATATGTGAAATTCCTTTCGTTGACGCATCTAGAAGGTGTAATTTCTTCTATCCAATCACGGTTGTTCAATGTGTCCTTTGCGGATTCCACCTTTTATAACTTGATTTTTTTTTAAAAATATTACTAGTGATATGATCCGGATAAACCAGAGATCCGGGTGAACGAGAGCTGGATAAACGAGATTTTACTGTATTGCTCTACGAAGATTTTATATAGTATTTGGGATTTCCGTATAAACCGAAACGGTCCGAATCTTCTCGGTTTTTGCCAAAAAAAGTCAAATGTTTATTTCTAGGAATTTGAATTCGTTTCTTTGGTGTTTTTATTTTAAATGTAGTATTAGGTAGAAATGAACTAAATTGTGCCCATCTTGACTTCTTTCCACTATACCATGATTGAATACATGGGCGGTATATTGAATAGCACATACGTTTTCTCCCCTCCTGCTGTATATCGGCCGGGTAGCTCCCCCGAGGCATCCTCCCATGGGAAAAAAAATCAATTTTTCCTCATTTCAGGTATAAGTGCCGGACGTAGATGTATTTCAAAAGAGCATCGGAATGAATAAAAGTATTTTTCAAGAGCACTGGGAGGAAAGAGAAATAAATAGGGAAATGAAAGAGAGAAGTAGGTACATAAAATGGAAAATTATGGATCTGAAGTTTAATAGAAAGTAGGGGGAATTGCTAAATTTTAAAAACTACAAGCCGCATTTTTGTAATTCCAAAAATAACAGGACGCATTTTGCGATTTATTAAAGAACTAGAAAATCGCCCGTCAAGGTATGACGGGTGAAAATTGCTTTTGATGATATTTTGACAGTTGAAATTTTAACCCTAAACTATAGTAGATAGCGTTCATTCATTGATGACCCCTTTCTGGTTTCTTCGTTCTCCTTAAGTGAGTCTTATCAGTAAAACAGCTAAATTACCGGATCCAGTTTAGCCTCGTAAAAATAAAGCATTTCCCTACACGTGAAACATTACCAAAAAAATATTATCAAACTATCATGCCGTGGTGCGAGTTTCATTGTTGGTGACGTCAGGAGCGTTACTCGATTATTCGCCATTATATATATGAAGGTAGGACATATTTTTACAACTTTAAAAATGACAGGAAGCATGTTTGCAATTTTATAAAGACCAGGGTGCATTACTGTTCTTGACTTTTATTTTCTGGTTTAATGGAACATTTTTTAAAAAATGATTTAATATAGTTATTTAACGGATTACTTCAGGTTTTAGTGATTTCATCCATAGTTGAGGCAAACCTAATCTAGGGGCGTCATAATGCTGCGACTGAGCCTTCTCACTGCTGCCAAGTTAGGTATTCCCTAACAATAGTTATTGAGCGGATTACTTTCTATTTTAATGGAACTTTTAGTCTTGTTTAATAGCTTGTTTTCTTCAACAACTAAACATGTAATTCTAAGTTTCAGTAACATAGTTTTTGGCAATGCCTTATAAAGCAGACAAGCGCTTTGTTTTAATGACGAGTTTTGAGAAAATTTTTTTTGAAAATATACTATTATATTACTCTGTGATAATTCCTTCAAAATTACGTGTAATTAGAATGCTATCGGATGGAAAAAGTTTCTTAATGGGGTGGTTTCCTTCAGTCAAAAGTACTACTTTTAGTCATTAAAATGGATAGAACGAGCAAAAAAAAAAAAAAAAAAAACATGGACCCAGAAAATACTTTTATTTTCCCAACAGTTATTTTTTAATTAATTTTTTTAAGTGTCCGATTTTTCAAACAAGACACGCCTTTATGACGTCACAAATGATGCAATTTGGCGCATCTTTCTACTACGTTTCCACGTTATGATAATCAAGCAGCGAATTAAAATTGCGCTCTACGCTTGCTACCAACCATATCATTGCCAATACACGTGAGTAAAGATGCGAATTAAATATTTTGTTCTGTGAATGGCAACATTGAATGGCATTTCATCATTTGTGATGTCACACGACAGAAGTGTAAACAATGAAATCGCACCGATTTAAGTAATTTTTTAAAAATCTTAAACTTGAATAAATTATTCAAAAAATGGTCAGATCCTATGTTTTTAAGCATGCTCTTTCAGAAAGAAATACTTTTGAAATTTTGGAAACGACCCCATTGGGGCAGTGAAAACCAAAGGGATCAAAGTGAACTTTTTAAAATTTCGAGAAAAACGCGTTTCAAGCCCAGGTTCTTAGGCAGTCTTTCATTAAATTTTTTTTTTCTAAATCATGCTGTATTTCAGCACTCAAGAGAGTTACTAGTACCATCTCTTGCCCCGAAACAGAAGAGGGGTTCTCCTACCATTTCTACTAATTATTTGCAAAGTTTAAATTTTTGCACTCAATCCTTTTGCTTCTCACTGCTTCAATTATTCTATAAAAAGTTGAAACATGGACAGCAGAAACTTCTTAAGACATTCAAAATAACTCGAATTCTTGCTTGAAGTTCAGTAAAATCTTGAGAACGTCTATTTCAATATGAAGTAATGATGGCATACAGTTTTCAAATTATCCGAAAAGTTTGGTCATATTTAAGAAAAAGTGCATCAGAAGAAAGGGTAGGTTTTCATGAAAAAACGAGCACATCACATGACTTCATTTTACTCCAATTTTAATGTTATTTTCCCATTATTGGCGATTTTAATGTGATTCAATAGTTTAATCTCTATTAATATCACCACCAGTGGCCAAATTGGAACCAGATTTAATAAAAAAAAAATTAAAACTAATTTTAATTTTGTCATCTTGAATTCAAATTATGTTTTTCGCAATCACGAGTGTGTGTGTATATGTAAGCGTGTGTGTTTGTGTGTGGGGGGTATGTGTGTGTGTGTAGGCATGTGTGTTTGTGTGTGTGCAGGCATGAGTGTGTGGGTAGTTGTGTGTATGTGTGTGTGGGGGTATGTGTATGTGTGTGTAGGCATATGTGTTTGTGTCTGTGTGCAGGTATGAGTGTGTGGGTAGTTGTGTGTATGCGAGTTTGTGTGTGTATGTGTTTGTGTATGTGTGTAGATGTATGTATGTGTGTGTAGGTGTATATATGTGTGTAGGTGCGTGTATGTATGCGTGTAAGTGTAGGATATGGACGCAACCTGGAGACGACTTTCGCTATAGGAGCAGCATCGTGAGGACGCGGTCGACGGTGATGGTGCGGAGGGTGGCGGTGGGAAAAATGATAGCACGCCAAAAACAGTCAAATAAAAGCAATAAGCAATCGCGATTGCTCAAAAAAAAAAAAATAATAATAATTTGAATTTTGTCATTTTGAATTCAAACTATGTTTTTTGCAATCACGAGTGTGTGTTTGTATGTGTGTGTGTGTGGGGGGGGGGGTATGTGTATGTGTGTAGGCATGTGTGTTTGTGTCTGTGTGCAGTCATGAGTGTGTGAGTAGTTGTGTGTATGAGTGTTTGTGCGTGGGGGCGGGGTATGTGTATGTGTGTGTGTGTGTGTAAGCATATGTGTTTGTGTCTGTGTGCAGGCATGAATGTGTGGGCAGTTGTGTGTATTTGTGTGTATGTGTAGGTGTCTGTATGCATGCGTGTGTGTATGTGTTTGTGTGTGTATGTGTTTGTGTGTGCGTGTGTGTTGGTGCGTGTGTGTTGGTGCGTGTGTGTTGGTGCGTGTATGTATGCGTTTGTGTGTAGGATATGGACGGGCAACCTGGAGACGGTTTTCGCTAGAGGAGCAGCATCGTGAGGCCGGCCGACGCGACGGGTGGTGCTGGCAGAGGGTGGCGCCGCGCCGGTGGGAAAAATGATAGCACGCCAAAAACAGTCAAATGAAAGCAATAAGCAATCGTGATTGCTCAAAAAACCGCCAAATTTGTCGCCAAGTTGGCGACAAAACTTGGCGACCAAAAGACTGGCAATCTATCGCCAAGTGTCCAACAAATTATAACAGTACTTGAGTATACATCGAAATTAACAATGATTCCCCCCCCCCCCAAAAAAAAAGGGTCAAAAGACCCTTTTAGAGACACCCGAATGCAACCCGGTGCACAACTAGACGTCACTAGCAGTCTGCGTACCAAATTTCAACTTTCTAGGACCTACCGTTCTTGAGTTATGCGACATATATACGCACATCCGCACATACAAACATACGGACTTCACGAGAAAAGCCGTTGTAATTAACCGTTGTAATTAATGCCGTTGTATGTCAAAATAGATATTTCGAGTGTTTATACGTTCTTAGGCACTTATCTGCGTGTAGTCGGGTTCAAAAAAAAAAAAAAAAAACACTCAACATTAATTCGGGGGTGAGTAAGATGGAAAATAAGGCCGAATTTTGAGTAAAAATATTTTCGCGAATACAATACTTCCTTTTTTGGAAAAGGAAGTAAAAAAAGCACTGAATTTTTTTAAGCACGTCTATTTTTTTATGTGGATAATATTTCAAAAAATTACCGAGAGTAAGCAATGTTTAAACAGAAATGGTTATTTTCAGCAGGAAACTCTTTAAAAAAAAAGAAAAATAATAATAATACGAAAGGGCAATTATAAGTACTAGTCGACCCGTGCGGAACTCCGCACTGTGCTTCGAATCGTTTCATAAGGCATTTCGCTCTTTAAAAATTTCAAAGAAAGAACATTATGAAGAAGAACCGAAAAAAAGTAAGCGCAGAAGAGAAGACATGTAATTTAAAGACATCAGTAACAAAACCTCGTTAAATACAACGTTGTGATAATTTGATCATCGCTCACCTTTTGGTCGTACATATTTTCAATGCAAACATAAATATCATTAAAAGTGGCTGAGTAGTGACTCGTGAAAAAGCAATAATTGTGCATGTGAAAAAAACAGGTTGTGGCAAATACAGTGCTGCCCATGTGATCATCTGACAGGAAAAAAAGAAACATTAAAGAGATATTTATTGGCACGGATTCAAATTGGAGCCATTCTGATTAACAGCCCGACATCCCAACAAACCTAGCAATTGCGCCTTCCTTTTCGAAAGCTATTCATTGAAGGAATGCGTAGTAAAAAACAGCAAAAAAGCTTTTTGCCAGAAAAAATAATAATACTAAGATCATGCTTCTATATTTTGTCATTAACCAGCATGATACGATTTAAAATTATTCGTAATGCATGGAATTTGATTAAAGAATGACGAATATCTCACGCATCGATTGAAATAAACATTCTAGAGAAGTAATAAATTAGATTGAAAATAAGTGTTTTTATCTTTGAATATTGAACTATTTCACATAGAAGGTTGCTTTAACAGTTACGGCTTAAATGCCCGCACATGTTTCTTTTTTAATCGAACACTTAAAATTCAAAACCGAAACCAGTTGAATTGAGTCCATTTTTTTGAAGTGTAATTTTTCGAACGTAGACAAAATGTTTCTTTTTTTTCAGCAGAAAGCAGAGGAGTAGAAAATGATTTCTTGCTAATGAAGTTGATAATAATTTTAATGTTTTATATCGTATTCGCGCGAATAAAAAAAAAAATAAAGGTTTACTGGGTGAAACTTGTAGTTTTAATTTGGCGTAGTATTTTTTCATTTGTACAAAAGGTCGAACACTGCTATTAGAAACATCTACATTTCAGCATACAATGAAAATTTTTTTCTGCAGAAAAAGGATTTCCTTGAGGTAAATCTAATATTTTTTTATGCTTACATTATGCTGAGTGGTCGGGATGTAGTTAAAACTTAAAAAAAAAAAAAAGGAAGATCACCCTTCGATTAACAGTCAACTTATCCGAATGATAACTGTAGCCTGCATAAAGGAGTCGAAACACCAAGTAGCATTCTCACTGCATTTATTTTATTACGTGTGTATGTTATGAGTGCATATAATGCGTAATATTAATGTAAATTTGATATTTACATTAATATTACGAATTTTGTCTGATAACCCAAGCTTGCTCGAAGTTCAGATAGTTTATAGCCGAACGCTCTACCGAAATAAACTTATCAATTTAACCGAACAACAAAGTTCAGTGCTTTTAAGCTTTATTAAAATACAAACACACACACACACACACACACACACACACACACACACGCACGCACAGGCTATTATTATTATTATTATTATTATTTTTTGCCAAAAGCGACGTAAAAAATTGGAAAATTGTATTAGAACTTTGCTTTAAAAAAAATATGCATAAGAACTTCAAGCTGCATCAAGGTTTTGAAACAGCAAGACGCGTTTCCGAAAACTTAATTTTTCGACCGTAAGTCTATTTTTCGTCTTTAGTCAGCCTGACAAGTTTTAAGAGGGGAATAATATATGAGAGGGAGAGTCCAAAACTCATTAGAAGAATCTTTACTTCAATATACGATTTACTATTTTTTATGAACAAAAAACAATTCCATTGTTGTCTGAAATCTTAAACTTGTTACTTATATTTTCGCTTACATTATGCTTTAATTTTCTTACCAGAGCCAAAGCTTAAAACGAAAAAAAAAAAAAAAACGTACAATTCCAGAAGTAATTTAGCACAAAGTCACTTCAAGTTTTCATATCAGCAAGGAGCGTTTCCTTCTCACTTATTCTATTTCTTCATAGTTGTTATTCACTTAAGTAAGTGTTCATGTAATGCGCGATATTTCTCTAATTTTTTTGTTGCAGATTGTCCGGACGTGGGCCCGAACACGCATTCTCCTGGTTATGAAGAGAACGCTCTGCCGATCAAGCTATTCAGCTCTGTCGGTCATAGCGCAAATTAAAGTTATAAGTTTAACCGAAAACCTCATTCTGGTTCTTTAAAACAGGTTTTTCGGCTGAAAAAAACAATTTTTAGACCGTGGGTCTATTTTTCGTCAGTAGCCAGCACCATAAGCTTTAAAATAAGGCGTAAATCAAAGAAATCGATCAAGAATTGAGGAAAATCTGGCGTAGAAACTAAAAATAGGCTACAGAAATAATATATAAGGATTCGCTCATGAATGGTGCACCCAAAATTAAAATTCACATTAACTACTGTTTTTAAACACATTTGGCTTGGGGACTGTTTGATGTTCCGCTTTGAGGAGGAGGAGGGGAGGTGTTCCGTGAAAGTGTGAGCTTGTGAAAAAGGGGAGGGAGGAGATAACAAGAAGTGTCACATTTTTAATGAAAATATGTGTATAGGAAGCGGCGAGACATGTGACAAGAGGAGGAGGGGGGGGGGGGAGCGAGATGAAGTGAGACGTATTGTGACAGAGGGAGAAGGGAATCAAAAATATTGAAAAAAGGGGGGTGGGGGGACATAGATGGGCGGCATCAAATTTCTGCAAATCGGTATGAACCCTAACCAGGAAACCATACCGATGGTGGTATAATGAGAAAAAATTAATTAGTAGCATGAGAAAAAGCATTGTAAAACATGTTTCCGTACGCATAAGTTATTTGCCCTCGTGTCCTCGTTATCAAAATATGAGGTCTTCAATTCTGCAGAAATTTTGTGTCAAGTCGCCAAATTTAACGAATTTCGGTGATTTATGGTTATAACATCTTACACCGCTGTGCAGATGGATGTCCTGCTTCATACAGACTACGAAATCGCGGGGTAACTCCAATCTCTCGCTAAGTCTTCAAATTTGGAGCATTTTCTTGAAATTTTTGCAGACTTTAAGACCTTATATCTCGATAGCAGGGACGAGAGGGCAACTAATTTTTGCGCCAATCAATATGCTCGTTGGATAGTTACCTATTTCAACTCCTTTCATTATTACACTATTCGTGTGACTCCCTGGTTAGAGGAGAACGAAATGCCTCGACTAAGAACTAGAAACTGAAATACAGTACAGGCGTCCCTCGTATAACACGGTACTCCTACAACACAGTTTCGATATTACACGGTGCCAAATTTGCGATTATTATAACACGGTTTCGATATTACACGGTACGAAACACGAATTTGATACCTCATGGTTTTGATATAATACGAATGTTATATTTATAAAAGATGGAATTTCATTTTTGTTTAATACATTCTGTTAATTTTTGATAATGTCTCTAATATTTTAATATGTTTTTATGAATCTTTATTTCGATACAACACGGTACACATCCCTTTATTTACATTATTTCTAAGTCTCGTATAACACGGTTTCGATATAACACGATACACATTAACCTGATTTTTCTCATGCACTTAAATAATTAGTATTAAAAATAAGTAAAAATGTTATTTTTAAAAAAGTCTCGTATAACACGGTTTCGATACTACACGATACACATTAACCTGATTTTTCTCTTGCACATACATAATTAGTATTAAAAATAAGTAAAAATGTCATTTTTAAAAAAAGTCTCGTATAACACGGTTTCGATATAACACGATACACATTTAAACCTGATTTTTCTCATGCACATACATAATTAGTATTAAAAATAAGCAAAAATGTTATTTTAAAAAAAAGTCTCGTATAACACGGTTTCGATATAACACGATACACATTAACCTGATTTTTCTCATGCACTTAAATAATTAGTATTAAAAATAAGTAAATGTTATTTTTAAAAAAAAGTCTCGTATAACACGGTTTCGATATAACACGATACACATTAACCTGATTTTTCTCATGCACTTAAATAATTAGTATTAAAAATAAGTAAAAATGTTATTTTTAAAAAAAGTCTCGTATAACACGGTTTTGATATAACACGATACACATTAACCTGATTTTTCTCATGCACTTAAATAATTAGTATTAAAAATAAGTAAATGTTATTTTTAAAAAAAAGTCTCGTATAACACGGTTTCGATATAACACGATACACATTAACCTGATTTTTCTCATGCACTTAAATAATTAGTATTAAAAAAAGGTAAATGTTATTTTTAAAAAAGTCTCGTATAACACGGTTTCGATACTACACGGAACGAATTAACCGCGTTATACGAAGGACGCCTGTATATGTGTGTGTGGAAATTCAACAAGTAAAAGAATAAGTGTTAATACAATTCATAATGTTATATTAACCGAGGTTAACAGAAAACAAATATGAATGGGTTTTTTTTTTCCCTGAATGTTACAATCGAGGAGAAAAACAGAAGTAACATTTCTCTAAATGTGGTTTCTTTGCAAGAGCAGTTCTACCGTAAGAAAGCAATCTTTAAGAAAATTTGCACTACGTTGTTTCATAATGGTTGCAAGCAATTACTATCGGCTTTATAATTCTCGTAAGAGCATTAAACATGTTTTATCTAGTGTATAATTTAAAAAATTTTATAACAGCGTAAGAAATGAAAAGTGTGATCGAATTTCTTTGTTGTCAGAAGTATTGTCTTGCGTATGCAAATATTTCATTACTGTCCGTTTCTAAAATGAAAGAAGACGTCAAGTAAGTATCCGTTTTAAAACAAACTTGAAACATAGTAAAGCCGTACGTTATGTAATTTTCAGTTTTGGATATAAAAAAAAATTGAATGATTCTTGAATTTTAATACTTTAGAAATTGCTGTGTAACAAATCAAGAGGGAAATTATTAAGTTGCCAAATCTGTGTGATAGCGGACGGAGGGCTTACATATCTTGTGCCCTACACATAATTCGGTACAATCTGACCACCGATTAGATGTTAATGCAAAGATCCGGTTCATTGGCGGAAATGGGCTCATTCATTAGTTTTCAGGGATGCCGGGTTTTGCAGATATATATGATAGCCTCTAAATTAAGCAGAGTCACAATCAAATGAGCAGAACAAGTGCAACAAATATTTTTACTTTTATATTTATATTTACTTTTATATACTTTTATTCTTAATCCTCATTAAGATTACTGAAGCTTACTTAGGTTTACTGAAAAGGGGGTCGCGATGTAAAAAAGGTTTGGAACCACTGGTGTAAGTAATGCGTGTATTTTCACGAAAAATCGCTTATATTCATAAAGATATATATTTTTTTTTATTTTGAAAAACGCAATAAAAAACGTTTTCCGCTTATAATTTCAAGTCTGCCGTTTAAATTTACTAGAATTTCACGAATAATTTTTGTGCAAAATTAAAACTACATGCTAAAATTCGAAAAGAAAATGTTAAACACTCGTATAGAATTAGAGAATCAGCGATGAGGTCGTTTCCAAAATTTTAAAAGTATTTTTTTCTGAAAGAGCATGCTTAAGAACATAGGACCTGACCATTTTTTAAATAATATATTTAAGTTTAATATTTTAAAAAAATTACTTAAATCGGTGAGCTTTTATTGTTTACACTTCTGTCGTGTGACATCACAAATGATGAAATGCCATTCAATGTTGCCATTCACAGAACAAAATATTTAATTCGCATCTGTACTCACGTCTATTGGCAACGATATGGTTGAGAGCAAGCATAGAGCGCAATTTTAATTCGCTGCTTGATTATCATAACGTGGAAACGTAGTAGAAAGATGCGCCAAATTGCATCATTTGTGACGTCATCAAGACCACGCCTTGTTTGAAAAATCGGACGTTTAAAAAAATTAATTAAACAAAAACTGTTGGGAAAATCAAAGTATTTTCTGGGTCTATGTAATTTTTTTTTGCTCATTTTATCCATTTCAATGATTAAAAGTAGTACTTTTGGCTAAAGGAAACCACCCCATTGTTGAAAGAAGATAAATTTAATAGTCTTATTTAAAAAAAAAAAGTACGTGAAGAGTCAACAAAACAACAATTCAAAAACTCATTCTGTCTAACTCTCCCTCTACTTTCAAATTTTAAATTAAACATCTTTTTTTCAAACATTTAAAAATTTTATGTGCTTCTCACCTCACCTTTTTTTGTCCCAATTTTAAATTTTAATATCATGTGCATCTTATGCATAAAGAAATGTAATTTTTAAAAAATCATCCACTCATTCTAAATCCAAAGAAATTTCGGACATAAAGGGCTAAATTAGACCATTTTGAATGTTCTCTGAGTAGCGTTGAAGGGCGAAGAGTTGTTATAACCTCAAATATGGTATATTTTTTGGTAAATTTACAGATAAAAGTATATATTATTATTATTTTAAATTTATTATTTATGTTTAGGTTAAAATAAATCGATCAATAACTTATTTCAAATAATTTTTAATAATGGGGTTGTTTCCTTCAGCCAAAAGTAACACTTTTAGTCACTGAAATTGATAGAATAAGAAGAAGAAGAAGAAGAAAAAAAAGAAAAAAAAAACATGGACCCAGAAAATAGTTTTATTTTCCTAACAGTTATTTTTTAATTAATTTTTTAAACTGTGCGATTTTTTAAACAAGGCGTGGTCTTGATGACGTCACACATGATTCACTTTGCCGCATCTTTCTACTACGTTTCCACGTTATGATAATCAAGCAGTGAATTAAAATTGCGCTCTACGCTTGCTATCAACCACATCGTGCCAATAAACGTGAGTAAAGATGCGAATTAAATATTTTGCACTGTGAATGGCAACACTGAATGGCATTTCATCATTTGTGATGTCATCGGACAGAAACGTAAACAATGAAAGCGCACCGTTATAAGTAATTTTTTTAAAAATATGAAACTTAAAAACAATTTATTTAAAAAATGGGCAGATCCTATGTTTTTAAGCATGCTCTTTCAGAAAAAAATACTTTTAAAATTTTGGAAACGACCCCATTGTACATGGAACTTTGTATCATGTGCTATTAATATTTTCTGGAAAGATTACTTATTTCCGAAAATAGTCATAACCTCACTGCATGCATCCATCGATGTCCGTTTTCTAAGTAGTAGATACAAAAGTGGCACTCGGTTCGTTGTTTAACATTGAAGAAATGTAAAACGTTGATAAGTGTTGCAGGGGTAGAAGTAGTCCTATATATCCTATATTTTCAAAAAAAGCATCAAAAGTGTCCTGTATTTCCTATATTTTTGCCAATTGTCCTATATTTCCTATGTTCCCATAGTTTGTTATAAAGATTTATAGAAAATGACTATTGAAAAGCCTTTAGGTTACTTGATTTGCACTTTATCTCACAAGTTGACAAAGGATAATTCAAGACTGCTTAAAAACGAGATATAAAGGTACAATTTTTTTTTTTTTTTTTTTTTTTGAAATGTCTGCTGGCACTCGTCTGTTTAAGTTTTGTTGTAAGTGTAGAGTATTTTTGACAAAATTTAAAAACTCTTTTAAGAGAAAGCTTCAGTTATCCATATTTTATGACAAGCTCTTCAAACTTATGATGAAGCACTTTATTAATGAATCTTCACTAATAACAAAATGCGGTGAAGATTCAGCCATTATTAATTAAAAAATATCTATTTAAAATATTTAAATGTTGATAATTATGCAAAAAAAATTTAATATAAAAAATTTTTGGGAATGGGGATTTGATGTACTTGGCAAAAGATGAAATGCAGAAAAATGGTAGGCAAAAGCTTTTCCAAAATATAAATAATCAATGATTGTGAATAGTTGTATTAAATGTAAATAGTTTTCAGATTGTTTAAATTTATTTTAAAATATTTTGTGTACATAAATAAACTTATTTTCTTATTACATTACTCTTTCAGGAACGGGAAACTCATTCTAAGTATTATTTTTATTTGGGTTTTTAAACGGTATGCAGTATGATTCATTGAAAACATTGATAATAATAGGTGCAAAAATTATTAGAAAAAATAAACTATGAACTGTTTATTTTTCATATCAAAATCATTCATAAAACATGTCCTATATTTGTCCTATATTTTTCGTGGAAAATGCCCTATATATTACAAGTCGACCACTTCTACCCCTGGTGTTGGCAACAAGTTTGATGGTTATTGAAATTGGCTTGTTTTCGAAATTACCGAAAGTCTCTTCATTTTCTAGCATTTTTCGTCCTAAACTAAACAACCCTAAATTTATTAGCTATTCTAAACTACCACTGTTTCTTCTAGCAGAAATGGAACATCATTATATCGTTGCATCCTTCTTCCTATTCGTCGTTCTGTCTGACGTTGCAGCCAATCCCGTCGAAGGAGGAGGTGGATCCTGGAACTCTCAGTCTGGCTCAGCCGGCCAATCTTCCGGTTTTCCAGGTTTCAACACCGGAAGTGGCCAACAGGATGGAGGTGTGAGCAGCTTCCTCAGCAGGTTCAATCCGACCCAAAGACTGAGCGCTTTCGTTAACAATGTGTACGGCAAGACTGATCGCTACGACTTGGCATCTAGTGTTTTGAGAGCGATGATTGAACATGCCGTTGGAGCATTTGTTCCAGGATGAATTTATACACGAATCCTTGTTTGGACTTGAAACATTTCGCAACCCGTACGTTTTTAGCTTCATTTTCTTTATAATAAAAACCAGTGATCATTTGTGCAAGTTTCATGTCTTCACTCTTACGCAAAAGTTGTAAATCAATGTGTTGTTGTGAAATTGTCTCAGCAACTATAATAATAAGATCTTTCCCTCTTGCCTTTAGACTTCTTGTCACCAATTGGTATGAAGTATGAAGTGAAAAGGGGGGAGCTTGAAACTAGCGCGAGCACCGAGACCACAGGTCTATTGTACTATCCCCGCTTAGACGACTAAAGGAGCCCAGTAACAGAAATAAATCTCAGCAGTTGCCTAACCGAAATTCTAGGCAGTTCCCAGGGATCTACATTGTGATATCCCAAGTGCTCAAATCTTTGTGCAGAGTAGAAATCACATTCACATAGCACATGAATTGAGCTTTCATCAGCCATATGATATCCTCTACACGAAGGATTGTCGATAACACCCATCAGATTAAGGTGCCTATTAAGTGTCCAGTTAGTAACCCAACAGACTTCTTGATCTCATTCCTGCTCAAGTTAAGCAGTTCCTTGGACCTGAGCCAGGGAGGCTGCTGGTTCATAGTCTTGGCCTGTCTTTGAGATTCGGACTGAAGCCAAAGGCCATATGATTCATCCATAAGAAGGTTCTTTGCAGTAGTCCTTACTGAATTGTAGGGCAGGCAGAGGACAGGTTCGGGTCCCATAAATGGTACATTGGAGTCTTTCTTAGCTAACTGATCTGCCAACTCGTTACCTACAATGTCACGGTGACCAGGAACCCAGTAAAGGGAAACCCTATTACTGCTAGCTAGTCAACCAGTGCATTATGGCACTCCCAAACGTGTATAAATAACTGTCTAGAACGAGGCATAAGTGGGAAGGTTATCAGAATATTCTCTGATAGCCAAGCTGTGTTGAAAGCTCTCAATCGTAACTTTCACTACCACCAATTGATAAAAGAGATCGAATTTGCGTCGCAGTAGTTCCTGTATCCAAAAATGCCGCCACGATCTTATCTGCCTGTGTGCCTCCATTTATGTTGTGACTTCTATCGTGCATCATAATTGATGACTCGCTCATGATGGAAGCCCACTGAGTAATCCAAAAGATATCTAGAGGTCAGAAGCAAAGCTCGAATTATTTTCATTGACCACGGATTGTATGTAATTTGGTAATCGGCCAAGTTAAGACGATTCCATCTGAATGAATTTAGCCGGGGAGAAGGGAAAATAACGTTGGGATTTTGATGCACGCATTTTATAATGTCACTAGTGCCTCATTCATTTATTGCATTCTCAAAAATAAAATTAGAGGAAACACAAATAGTTACCATGGAAACAACAAAAAGAAAATAAAATATTTTAATTTCGATCAGGAACGTAAAAGCAAGATGGTAAGCTTAAAACTTTGTTGTGAATAAATAAATCAATTTTTGCCGTGAGAATACAAACCGAGTTATACTTTAGGTTTAAAAAATGCTGCTGTGAGCAAATTTTCATTTTTACAAAACTAAGGCTAAATAACAGAGAGGCAAAAGTGCACATCTGAAACAAACCAACTAACATCCCTATAAACTAATAGATACGTCCATTTTCGCGCATAAACCGGATATTAGCCTTTCCATGTAATCGATGGTCTGACAGTACTGCATTCCAGAATGCTTGTTGTTGTCATGTGCTAGGTAGGCTTGCAATTTAGGGTGAGTTGCTTCACTTTTCCAACTATCCTGCATTTAGTGGAAAGTCTGACGTCACAATACACACGCCATGAGGACCCGTTTAAAGGCTAGGCAAGCATTTTCAGCACAACAGCACACCGACACAAATAAAGAACAAGGAGAAAAGAGAGAAAGTACAGTCGACTCCCGCTACAACGCGATTCGACTTACGCGAAATGGCTATAACGCGAATTTTTCACGAGTAACGAATTTTAGAGCCAATGCGAATTTTTCGTCCAAAACACGAATTTTTTTGGAAAAAGTATCGGCTTCGTTATTCGCTACTAAATACTGATTTCGTGAATGGTTATCATATCCGTTTAAGCATCACTGACAGCAAAAATTCCCACTTCAAACTAGTCTACGCATCGCGCTGTTAGTGCATCAAATAACCACTCAGTATCTCGTTTCTTTATTTTTTCATTCTTAATGTTAAAGTTTATGAAATATAATGGCATCTTAGTGGTACCTTCATCTAAAGTTTGAATATGGGAAGAAAGAGAAAGTTTATGATTAAAAAAAAAAAAAAAAAAACTAAGACTTACGATACGCTTGAACATTAAACAAATTTATTTCATGTTTTATTCATGTTGAATAAAAGTTTTTATTTTTAAATACAGTAAAAATTCAGTTCTTTATGTAAGAAACTTTCGTGCATGGTTGAGAAATGCTTTAAATCAGTTTGAGGGGTGTTTATAAGTGTCTAAAATAATTTGGTATGCTTCTAAAAAAGATGTATGCATATATTTCTTCACAACGCGAAATTCAGTCTTATGTGAGGAGTCTTAGAACGCATCCCTCGCGTAAGTCGGGACTCGACTGTAAAACTATGCCCGAACCGGGTTTCAAACCCAGACCCTTCCACTAGACAAGGCGGGCGGTATTTCAGAATGTTGCCTCTATAAAACGATTAAATATCCATGTGATTTGAGAAAGGAGGGGGAAAATAATATTAATTTGGCAAGAGGTGTCAGTGGAAAAGATGGTTTGAAAACAGCAGTTTTCGATGAATTTTCGCGAAGGCTTTTTCTGTTCCAAAAGGAACAAAGACTCAAAAATGGCATCAAAATGTCTTAAACAGTTGTATAGAAATTTTCTCTACGGTTAAGGTTCGATCTAACAAAAACAAGCTGATCACATGACTTCTTTTTACGTCAATTTAATGATAATAGTGTCTTGGAGTAACCAAAGAAACACTTTAAATATTTTTATCCCAAGTTTGTTGCGAACTGAAGCAAGAAAACGTTTCATACAGACTAATTTTCAAAATATTAGACATTTCAATGTGATTCAATGGTTAACTCCCTAAATACCGCCAATAGTAGCCAAAATGAAACCAGATAAAAAAAAAAAAAAGAAATTAAAATTAATTTGAATTCTGAAATTTTGAATTCAAATTATGTTTTTCGCAATCACGAACTGAGACAGGACCCTACTCATTGGAGTCATTGTTTCTAGAAACAGCTCCTGTCCCCCCCCCCCCAAGCCTGCCTCTCCTCCTGGGCAGTTACGTGTGCATAGTTGTGTAGACTTGTGTGTGTGCGTAGACCTGTGTGTATGCACGTAGGCATGTTTGTGTGTGTGTGAGTGTGCGTGTGTGTGTAGGACATGGACGCCTCCGACCAGGAGAAGCGGATAGCTCAGGACCGGAGCAGCCGCGCCGCGCCGCCAGCAGAGGACGGTGGGCGGTGGTGCTGCACAGGCTTCTGGTCCAAGCTGAAAAAGGCACGGAACATCAAAAACAGTCAAATGAGAACAATAAGCAATCGTGATTGCTCAATAGTAATAATAACAATAATAAAATATTTGAATTTTGACGTTTGGAATTCAAATTATGTTTTTCGCAATCACTAGTATGTGTGTGTATGTAGGTGTGTGTTTGCGTCTATGTGCAAGCATGAGTGTGTGGGTATGTGTGTGTATGTGTGTGTGTTTGTGTAGGTGTGTGTTTGTATGTGTGAGCAGGCATGACTGTGGGTATGTGTGTGTGTATGTATGTGTGTAGGTGTGTGTATGTATGCGTGTATGTGTAGGATATAGACGCAACCTGGAGACTGTGCTCGCTGGAGCAGCAGCATCGTGAGGCCGGTCGACGATGGTGCTGCAGAGGGAGGCGGGGGGAAAATAAAATCATAGGAATTCAAAACAGTCAAATGAGAACAATAAGCAATGTGATTGCTCAAAAAAAAAAAAAGAAAAAAAAAAGAAACGCCAAATTTGTCGCAAAGTTGGCGAAAAACTTGGTGACCAAAAGCTTGGCGATATATCGCCAAGTGTTTGCCAAGTAATCACACTACTTGAGTTTGCATTGAAATTAACAATGATTTCCCCTCAAAAATGTGTAAAGGACCCCCTTAGGAACATACTAATGCAACCAAAAGAGGAGGCGTTCAACGTGACACCTCTAGGAGTCTACGTACCAAATTTCAACTTCCTAGGACATACCGTTCTTGAGTTATGCGACATACATACGCACATACGGACGTCACGAGAAGACTCGTTGTAATTAATTCAGGGATCGTCAAAATGGATATTTCGGGTGTTTATACGTTCTTAGGCATATATCCACGTGTTGTCGGGTTGAAAAAAAGAAATCGATATTCATGCGGGGGTGTTGTGCCCCCGAAGCATTTAAAAAGCGTTGTGCTCTAAACTTCGTTATAAATGAATTCTTAATAGAGATATACGTACATTTAAGGAATTAAATGCAATTTATTCACCATTTTATGTCATTAGAATGGTGAATTTGGGCGCGCCTTCCGACAATAAAGTAGTTTCCACGCGACATTCTAAATTGTTTTGGTCCGAAAGTAATTTTCTTCTTCGCGTAAGATAAAATATATGTGTGCAACTCTCTAGAGTTCTGGCAAAGGAACAGAACTCAATTTGGAAATCTAATTATGAAATGTTTCTTCTCTTAAAAGAAACACCGTCTACTCTAGGTGACATTAAAAGCGAGCAACAAAAACACATTCAGAGCGGTTTTTACAGAGCTCTTATTTTACGCAAGAGCAGTTTTTATAACGAACTAATTATTAATTTCCGGAATTTTGTAAAATAAAATTAGTTTTCTAACGAACGCGTTTAGTTTGTACTGTAATTTTCATCTATAGCAGTTGCTTTTAAAATAAATTAAGGTGAACCTGAAGGAAGGAAAAGTGATGTATGAGGAAAAAACGTCTTTGAGGGTTTATTAGATTTTTTTATTTCGGGCCTTTTGTTTTCGGCTTAGTATAAATTAAATTAGATCACAATACTGAATCAAAGTAGAAAAAGAACAGTTGGTGGATTAGCATGCTAAGTTGATATTTTTTAAGACATTGTGGGACACTTTCCTTATTTTCTTTCCTAGGGGTTTCTTTCTTACCATAATCCTTCAAGGGAAAAAAAACTGTTTTCAGTGATGAAAAAAAAAAAAAAAAAAATTGAAAATACAGTGAAGCACCGTTTATACGTTTCTCTTTTATACGTTTTTATCAATTATACGTTTTTAAAATTGGTCACTGCAAAGTCTAATACACATTAACCTATACCTATTATACGTTTTTTCGTTTGTACGCTTTTTTCATACAGTCCCTTCAAAAACGTATAAACAGTGCTTCACTGTAGATTTTCTTTGATTATTTTACGTGTCATGCCGCATGTTCTTTCAAACTCTAAAACTCTGCCAAGAAACTTGGAAGGGAGGTGATCACGCGTTCTAACAAACTCGCATTCTCTTTTAAGAAGCGTGTAATGGAAAGGGCCACTTGTTCTTTCAAGCTGTGATTACCAGAAGAAAAAGTTCTGCAACTTTTACCATTCAAATCTTCTTGTGCCGACGATGAACCACACTAGTATGCTCCAGTAAATACAATCAAAATAGTAATACCCAAAAAGAGTAAGATATATACGGATGACTTTTGCTGCTCTGAAATATTTGACTCAAAGCTGCTAAAGTTTGAAAAAAAAAAACATAATTTTCAAGTGCATAAACTACATGCACCTACAGTAACAAGGTATGTAAATAGTTGGAAAAGAAGACTTTATTTTATTAGAAACAGTCAACCGACCAGCTGTGGCATCGTTTTCAGCTTTTATAATCTCTTAGCTTACATCTGCCGCCAGCTGGGTTAGTGACTATTCCAGACTGAAATGTTCATAACAAGGACGAAACTGCAGTCTCGAGATGTTAAACCGGACGCATATAAACAATCTTTACTTCACTAGAGACCATGTAAAAATCTGGAGGTTGCTGATTGGCGTTTTGTCACGTAAAAACGTCATCCATCTCCTTTATAGCCGTTTTGCATGTTCTGTTGTATGCATGTACCGCATATATCCGTTTTGCATGTTCTAGTTATTGTTTTGTTTAGAAAAAAGATCTTTTAGACATTATTCAAAGTGGGGATAGATAAAAAAAAAACATTTAAATGTGAATTCATAACTTCTGAAGAGCGAAATTTGTTGACATGCTTGGGATGGGGGGAAAAAACATGGCCGACGCATTTGCGTCAGCTGGCCAATCAAGAGTCTCAAAACTATTACAAGGTCTTTAGCTGAGTAAAGGTTTTTTTGCACGCAAACCGGACTGTCGGTATAATGCATGCAGTTCTGTCTCAGCCCCAACTTAAAGGCAGTAAATTATTGATTTTTAACTAAATTGACAGCTGACGATAGTACAGATGGAACAAAATTGAAAATTAAGTACTGCAAGTACTTATAATGCGACATTTTCAATCGCTGAAAGAATTTTTTTTTGTTGCGACGTATCTAAATTTTATCGATCTGTTTCAGATCCAGCTAATTGCAGTTGCGCATATGGATCGCCTCAAGCGTTGTGAGCAAAGGCTGTTTTTTCTTGTTATTCTAGTTCCTGCAAAAATTAAAACAATTTATGCACGGTGTTCCGTTTTAAACTGCAAAAAACTTCTATTTTCTCAACAGTTAGTCCTAGATGCATATTTTCAATTGCAAAAATTGTTCAAAATCAGATACGAAGTTAAGACATAAAAAGTTTAAAACAAAAATAAAAATGAGTCAAAAAATACAAAATTTAAATTTTTCTACGGGCCCTAGGTCCCCTAACTTATATTTAAGGAATTAATTCCCATTGAAAAATAATTCCAACACAACGAGTTTGACATTAGTACGACCAATATTCACCAAGATATGAAACGCAGCGTTTTGTGGCTTATACCACTTTACACTCGCCGTCAATAACACCTTTTTTGGGGGTGGGTTGGGGAGGGAGTATTGTGGTTAACAAGGGTTTTAAATCATATGTGTGCATAGAGTGTGGTTTTTCAAACTGTTTGAGGTTTTGTAATGTGTTTTTGCGTATAATGGTATAACATTTGCATTTATTTTTGAATAGCAATGAAAGATATAAATACTTATATTTTTTACTTCAACAACCTGTCATTTTTCTGAAATAACTATAAACTCCAATCTAACCTTCTGGATGGTCCCTTAAAACTTTGAACTCTAATATCTCTTTGAGTTTTGGTCGCACAAATGTCAAGTTTTTTTTTGTGTTAGTAATATTTTGCAGAAGAGATTATTTCCCTAAATATAAGTTAGAGGACCCAGGACCCGTATTAAAACTTAAAGTTTGTATTTTTTGACTCGATTCTTTTTTTGGCTTTCAACATTCAACATCTTAACTCTGGATCTGATTTTGAACATTTTTGCAATTGGAAGTATGCATCTAGGACTAACGGTTGCGAAAATAAAGGTCTTGCAGGTTAAAACGGAAACCTCGTTATCGCGACACCCGGATTTCACGACACTCCGGATGTCACGTCACTTTTTCAAAGTTACGAATTTATGCCATATAGTTTCAATGTTAAGTGGCTCTGGACTTTAAGACACTTTTTTTTTCGTGCAACTCCGGTTATGACTCTATTTTTGCAACTCCGGTTGCAAAAATAGAGGTCTTGCAGGTTAAACTGGAGCACCCTGTATATAACTAATATCAAGTAATGAATTTTAAATAATATAGCCTCTGACGCAGCAAATTCGTTGTGATAACTTAATATAGATAAAAAAAGAAAAAAAAAATTAATTTTAATTTTGTCATCTTGATTTCAAATTATGTTTTCCGCAATCACTAGTGTGTGTGTATATGTAAGCGTGTGTGTTTGTGTGTGGAGGGGGGGTGTATGTGTGTGTGTAGGCATGTGTGTTTGTGTCTGTGTGCAGGCATGAGTGTCTGGGTAGTTGTGTGTGTGGGGAGTATGTGTATGGGGGGGGGGGGGGGGGTGTGTGTGTAGGCATATGTGCTTGTGTCTGTGTGCAGGCATGAGTGTGTGGGTAGTTGTGTGTATGTGAATGTGTAGGTGTGTGTGTGTATGCGTTTGTGAATTTGTGTGTGTATGTGTTTGTGAATGTGTGTAGGTGTATGTATGTGTGTGTAGGTGTATGTATGTGTGTGTAGGTGTATATATGTATATGTGTGTAGGTGCGTGTATGGTATGCGTGTAAGTGTAGGATATTGATGAAACCTGGAGACGGTTTTCGCTAGAGGTGCAGCATTGTGAGGAGCCGGTCGACGGTGATGCTGCGGAGGGTGCTGGTGGAAAAAATCAAAGGAACGTCAAAAACAGTCAAATGAAAGCAATAAGCAATCGTGATTGCTCAAAAATAGATATGAACATTAAAATGTCGTCGTTCAATTATACCATCTTTTCATTGTCATTTATGTCATCAACGAGTTCCAAACCGGAACTAGTCGGCATTAATCTACAGATTTTATGTAGAGCTGTCATCCTTCCCCCGGAGGTTTTGATAGATTTTCATTGTGATAGAGGAGACCAGGTATAGCTGATACACATTTTAAATTTTAATTTTCACAATTTTCGTTACTACTGCTCCGAAGTAAAGTAATTTAGCTCCCAAGTAAAATTTCCTGTCAAACAATGATTTCAACATATCTCTCTTGGCGTAATTTATTTCATACTAGTGGTACCCGCACGGATTTGCCCGTAATAGAAAAATTGAAAGATCTTTTGGTTCGCCTGTATTTACAAATAATGTATGGTAAATTTCCTCGCCAATTGGCTTGTATCCATGTTACGGTTCCACGTTATGATAATTTCGTAATTTACTCGTCCATCTTATGATAGTTCTGTTCTTAAAATTGGAATAGAAAAAGCATCACCTCGAATTTTTGAAAAATCTCTTCAAGGTGCACACCTATATGCTACAAACTAACTCTGTGCCAAATTTCATGAAAATCGGCCGAACGGTCTAGGCGCTATGCGCGTCACAGAGATCCTGACAGACAGACAGAGATTCAGACAAACAGACAGAGATTCCGACAGACAGACAGAGATCCTGACAGACAGACAGAGATCCTGACAGACAGACAGAGATCCTGACAGACAGACAGAGATCCTGACAGACAGACAGAGATCCTGACAGACAGAGGGACTTTCAGCTTTATTATTAGTAAAGATTGAAAATAACCTTTATTTCTTTTCCCGAAATGCATCAACTATACTCAGCGTGGGCAAACAAACTAATATTCAAACTAATAAGCTGTTATGCTAACGTTATAAGCGATGGAATCAAGTTTTTAAAAGTTTTTTTTAAAGAAGACTGCGACCATGGTCCCACTAAATTGCTTATAGACCGTGGCAATCGCTGAAACTCATGGCAACAAAGAGGACGCTACAGGAAACCTCTGTTTCCACTACCTCGCCATTGATTGGTGGATGCAGGTGTTCCGTTCAGCATCTCTTGCGGTCAAAATGGGCAACGTCCAATCAAAAATAAACAAACTTTGAAACGTTGACATTGATTGGTGGATGAATGAGCGGATCATAGTTGCATCGGTTTAACACAGAAAAGTCATAAATTGTCAAGACTCGTTAAGCGTCAACGCCATCTAGTGGGGCCATGTTCCTACATAACGTTTGAAGTTTCATTCCGAGTTAGATGATAAACGTAAATTTGATTTACAGCTATACAAGCATGACTATCTTTTGTGAAATACGCTTTAAAAGTATTTTTTTTACAAAATAAAAGTTAATTTGACTTACAAATATACAAACATAGGTATGACAATCTTCTCCGAAATGCGCATTTTAAAATATTTTAAGAGGGACTTCCTTAAAATGTTGAGTATTTTTGATCAGTTTTAAGTATTTCTGGAAAAAGAAAAAACACTTGAAATTTGTGAGTTAAATTATTACTTGGTATCAACATGACTCAATCGCAATGCATCAAATTCCCCCTAACAGAGCCATTATGTGTTAGTTCAAAAACAGAAAAAAGTCTTCAAATTATAATCAAAATATACTCGTTCGTAATTTGCTTAATATGGTGTAATTACTTAAGCACCCTTTAGGAAAGTTGAAACCAAACTATGAAAATGTACTTTTGTGCACTAAAAACAATATTTTTTTGAATACCTCTTAAAAGACACGTTCTCCCGTTAATGCGTGTCGAATAAATGTGCAAGTCAGTTACTTCTTTACGAAACTCTTAGCAGTACATACGCAGTCGAAATCTAAAACCCTTAACCTGTATTAACTTTAGACGGGTTCCCATATTCAATTATAATAAAAATTTTATTTCTATTGAAATAATTTTTAAAAATTTAACTCCATTTTGGGCAAAACACAAAGAGTTAAAACTTATATAAAGCTCCACGAAATTATAAAAAGAACCAAATGTCAAAGGTTGTCGATACCTCCCCCTCCTCCGTCTCTAAATATGATACAAGTCCGGAAGTCCGGATTTGACCAATGTAAATTATGTTAGTCCCATATATATATATATATATATATATATATATATATATATATATATATATATATATATATATATATATATTCGGAAATATTATATATATATATAATATTTCCGACAAATCACCGGTGAGAAAGTTCACATTCTTCAATTTTCATTTTTCACGGCATCATTTAAATATTAACGTAATAATAAAATTTATACTTGCATTTTTATAGGTATAATATTTTTACAAAATGAGATCTTGGTGCAATTTTTTTTATTTGATTCGCCATCTTTTTACATTTTTCATATCCTTAAAAAAAAAACTCTCACGTTTCAGATTCGTGGAATCATTTTAGTTTGAGATTTTTCGTTTCATTTGTCACGTAATTCCAATTCTATCTACATAGCCCATCTCATTCTGGCTGAAAGTGTTGCCTTTGTTTTATTCCTAAACTTCAATCGTCCCGTGCCTTTTCCGATCCGAAAATTCCCCGCTACCCCCCCCCCCCCCTCTTCCTCCGTCTTTTAGAACGATCATTTTTACGGCAGGCAGTGGCATCGATCGGTCTCAAAGAACATGTTTTCCGAATTTAGGGAAAAGAGCGGCGCATAAAATATTTTGTGCATCATGAATAATATTTTCCGGAAAATAAGAAAATGGGTCCTCTTAAAAGGTCTGTAAAATGAGACAGGCCCTCATGAATAGCTGATGCGGAAAAAGCCTTTTCGGTTCCAGATTCATCCGGTTTTCGTTTACTTGTCGTTGCCATTCGAGCTGAAAAAATATTGAATGCAAAACTTTCACTCGGAATGAGATTTTGGTTAAAGTTCAAGTCGCTTGCATTGTTCTTCTCAGGGGATGGTAATGAAAGAAAACTTTATTCTTTTGAAAATGGAAAATGATATTATAAAATTATGATTTAATATAACTCTGAAGTACTTTCGATTGTATAAGAATTACAGGTACAACTGCAAAATTTGTGGTTCAATTAAAACGCATATTTTGTTTGAGAGGAGAATATATATTTTGTAGAGTCTGATGAAATTGAAGCCCATTTGAGTTTCGAGTTTAAATCTCCAAACCTCTTCTGTTGAAAGAAACATGAAATTACTAAACGCTACATACTTTTGAAACAAAACATTAAAACGCTGTGATTTATGTAACACTAAATTCGTAAAATTTCGTTCACGAAGAGTGTAGTTGAGTAAATCGAAAGTATTGAATCATGAATTGCTGATGCAAATTGCTATACTTGGTTTAGATTAGATCTTTAGTAGAACTTCGATTAATCGAGGTGATCGGGACCAGACCTTCTTCGGTAGATCGAAAATTCTGGAAAATAGAGATACTCAGTATTGGCTACCAAGAGACAGCAGAAATATTAGCACAAAAAAAAAAAAAAAAATAATTTGAATTTTTGGCATCTTGAATTCAAATTATGTTTTTCGCAATCACGAGCTTGTATGTGTATGTATGCGCGTGTGTGTTTGTGTAGGCGCATGTGTGTGGGTGCGTGCGTGTGTGTGTGTGTGTATGTATGCATGTGTGTGCATGTTGTGTATGCAGTGCTGTGTGTGTACGCGCGTGTGTGTAGGCGTTCGTGTGTGTGTGTGTGTGTGTGTGCGTGCGTGTGTGTGTATGTGTGTAGTTGTGTATGTATGCGCGTGTGTGTAGCATATGGATGCAACCTGTAGACGGTTTTCGCTATAGGAGCAGTAGCATGAGGAGCCGGTCGACGGTGGTGCTGCAGAGGGTGCTGGTGGGAAAATAAAATGATAGTAAATCAAAATAGTCAAATGAGAACAATGAGCAATCGTGATTGCTCAAAAAAAGAAAAAGTTCACATTAGGAAAAGGACAGTGTGTGCCCACTAGTTCCCCTTGCCACCCTCTTTAAATTGGAACGGCTGCTGCTATATTCAAAAAAGTGATTTTTGAATAAAAGTGATTTTTGAATAAAAGTGATTTTTGCCCGTGAGTCCTCTGCAAGAACCCTCGTCTCCAGGTGCTGATCCTCTGGTCCTGGGCCTCCATCAGCAGCTGTCTACCGGAATGTGGTAATTCAGGGCGGTTGCGTCCATGTCCTACACACAAGCACGCCTGCACACATACACACCCACTTCTACACTCAGCACACACACCTGCACCACATGTCTACACACACACGCCTACGCGCGCAAAAATAAGCCTACAGACACATACACACCTGTCTGCACACACACAAACACACGTGCCTGCACACACACACAAACACACGTGCCTGCACACACACACAAACACACGTGCCTGCACACACACACAAACACACGTGCCTGCACACACACACACGCACAAACACGTGCCTGAACCAGGGGCGGATCCAGAAATTTTTGTAAGGGGGGGGGGGTCAAGTTTCAGTCAGTAAAAGTCATATTTCCTTAGGTAAACGAGCTGGACATGTGTTGTCGTAAACTTTTAATATAGTTTTGTTCTTCTTTACTAATAATAAAGCTGAATGTCCTCTGTCAGGATCTCTGTGACGCGCAGTGTTAAATTCTGCTTTCTTTCATAAACTAAAAATTTTTTTCAAAAAACTTGACTTTCTCGTTTTTTTGGAATGAAAATTCGTCCAAATAATGTTCATTGCATGAGTTTTATCCCATTGTAAAAATCTGTGATTAACAACGATCAACTACGGCATTTGAATTAAATTATACTGTTATTAATGTGGAAGTGAGAGAGGGAGACCAGTAGAACTAAATAAATAAGAATATATAACGTATCAAATGCTTGTTATTATCTTTACTAATAATAAAGCTGAAAGTCCATCAGCCTGTCAGGATCTCTGTCTGTCAGGATCTTTGTGACGCGCATAGCGCCTAGACCGTTCAGCCGATTTTCATGAAATTTGGCACAAAGTTAGTTTGTACCATGGGGGTGTGCACCTCGAAGCGATTTTTCGAAAATTCGATGTGGTTCTTTTTCCAATCCAATTTTAAGAACAAAAATATCATAAAATGGACAAGTAAATTACGAAATTATCATAACGTGGAACCGTAACATGGGTACAAGCCAATTGGCAAGAAAATTCACTATACATTATTTGTAAATATACAGGCGAACCAAAAGACCTTTCAATTTTCTATTACGGGCAAAGCCGTGCGGGTACCACTAGTTTGAAAATAAAAAAAATATCAAAACAGCAATAGTCCAGTAACCGAACACAGTCAATCCTTTGAAATATGACACGCTGAGAAGAAATACCTTGCAGATAAAACCAAGCAAAAAAAAGGTTAATATTGATTTCATGTACTATTTTCTCGGATTTGAAAATTAAAGTAGAGTAACAATCATAAAAAAATTCATGCCACAGGGGGGTCCGCTGACCCTTTGACCCTCACCTGAATCCGCCCCTGGCCTGAACACACAACAAACACACACACATGTCATCGCACACATACACACTCGTGATTGCGAAGAGCATATATTTAAAATTCCAGATGTCAAAAATTCAAACTTTTTTTTAAATCCTTAATTCACTTAGATTTAATAAAGAGGTTTTTTTTTTCTTCTAATTCCCTTTCTCTTAGGAATTTAAAAATGTGAGTTGTCTATTTTTATATGGTTTACTTCAGTTCTGAACGCAGAAGAACAAAAGAAATTCATAAGGATCTAAATTAAAAACTCCCGTCAGAATTAATGAAATGTTCGCGCTGAAAATCAGCTACGGTTATTTGATAAACCATCGATAAATATCCCCATTCTAAAAATAAACTGCCAACCACCAGCTGTGAAAGAGTTCGACAATTTTTGAAAGTAATTAATTTACACCCCTACCTCATTCTCCCGTGAACTGACATACATACATACATGCCAACATGCAGGAGTACAGAACAGTCAGCGGAAAAGAGAGAACACGGAAAAGAAAAGAAAAAGTTCGAGCAGACGATAGAATTCCAATTTATCCTTGGGTGGGCAGCGCCGCTGACGGGTTTGTCGCAGACGATGCTCCCGGTCATTAACGGGTCGTCTGTCTGTTGGTGTTGCCAGTTAGAGAAGCGAGAGTTTTGGGGTTAACTCGAGCTTTTTCGAAGAAAGATTCTCTGCCGAAAATGAGCAGACATCGATTATCTCTCGCGTTCTCTTTTAATCGATATGTTGGGATTTGTTGTTTGACATTTATTGCGAGGAATTTTGCTTCAAGTTCTCCACAGATAGGTTCGATAGGTTAAAGTGGAGCAACAAATGAATTTAGTTTTCCAAACGATGAGGGTCGCTGATAATTTTTGGAGAGCCTCTTTTGATGTACTTAGTTTTTTTTTTTTATTGGAAAATTGTTTCGGAACTTTGATTCCATAAATTGCTTTTGGGAAAAGTTGCAAACTGACAGCCGCTGGTTAGTTTTTTGTGAACCGCGACACTTTACTGATAGATTTAGTTATGTTATTACAACAGTAACGCAGACAGAAATACCTCCTGGAGAGGGTTTTTTGATCAAAAATATCTTCTGAAGGGGGGGGGGGGAGGTTACGAAAAAAGCCTTCAGGAGGGTTTTTTTTTAAATCAAAAACACCTTCTGGGGTTTTGTTTTTGATCAAAAACACTTTCTGAAGGGGATTTTTTGATCAAAACTGCCTTCTGAATGGGTTTTTTGATCAAAACAGCCCTTTCATATGCATAAACTACTGTATTAGAATTTGCATTTATGTTAAAACTAATGGCTCTGGGGGTGTTTTCAGCCCCCCAAACTCTCCCTTCGCTGTGCCACTGCATTACAATATTGTTTTGCAACTTACTTTAAATTCTGATTTATTCCATTTCTTCCTTTTTTTTATTTTTAATCTCCGTATAGTGATCAGTAAATATATATATATATATATATATATATATATATATATATATATATATATATATATATATATATATATATATATATATATATATATATATCAAGTTGAATTTTTGGCATCTTGAATTCAAATTATGTTTTTCGCAATCACGAGCGTGTGTGTGTATGAATGTGCGCGTGTGTGTTTTGTGTAGGCGCATGTGTGTGGGTGCGTGTGTGTGTGTATGCATGTGTGTGTATGTATCTAGGCATATGTGTCTGTGTGCAAGCATGAGTGTGTATGTGTGTATGTATCTACGTATATGTGTCTGTGTGCAGGCATGAGTGTGTATGTGTGTGTGTAGGAGTGTGTGTTTGTGTCTGTGCGCAGGCATGAGTGTGTATGTGTGTGTGATATGGACGCAACGTGGAGACGGTTTTCGCAAGAGGAGCAGCATCGTGATTCCGGTCGACGTGACGGTGGTGCTGGCAGAGAGGGGGAGGAAATAAAATCATAGGAATTCAAAACAGTCAAATGAGAATAATAAGCAATCGTGATTGCTCAAAAAAAAAAAAAAAAAAAAAAAAAAAAAAAGAAAAAAAAAAGAAAAAGTGATAAGTGATATAATCGCATAGAATATATGGAATCTTCGATAAAAAAAAACACATTATTTAAAAAAAATCCTTGTCAGATGAATATTAAATAATTTAGTTAGTCTCTCCTCTGTAAATTTTTTTTATGGAGATGAGAGTTTTTGAACTCATAGAGTCAATTAAGATAAAAGTTTATAACTGAGGGTTCTAGAATGCATACTATATACATTTTTAGATTATATTTCTTTAACTGACTCCAAACCTAAGTGAGTTGAATTAGTTAATTTTTAATTCTCTGTTAAAATCAACTGACATATTTAGTTGCATTTTTATTGGATTGATTTGCAATTCGCTTCAATTTCTATAATTATTATTTTTATTTTAAAGAAATGCTCCAAACTCTGTGGGTCTAAACAGTTTTCCTTGGGCCATGCTACTGTACTGATCGATTTAGTTTTATACTAAAAGATTGATTTGATCTTTTCTTTAGCTATAAATTATTTTGGAAAAAGGAAAAAGAAAACCAAGTGTGGGTAGATTATTAATTTTCAGGCTATTTTTGAAAAAGTTTTGGTTATTTTTGAAAAAAGAAAAATATTGGTTATTTTTGAAAAAGGAAAAAAAAAAGGTTATTTTTGGAAAATGAAAATTAAAAAAAAAGACAAGTGAGGGTAGGCTATTAAGTTTTGGTAGTTTTAAAAATGAAAAAAATTGATTATTTTTGAAAAAGTTTTGTTTATTTTGGAAAAAGATAGAAAACTTCCGAGTGGGGGTAGCCTATTAATTCTTGGTAGTTTGGTAGTTTGTGACATTCATTAATTTATTTAGTTTTACTGTAACCCATTTTTTTGAACTGGCTCTAATTTCTGGATTATTTCTCAAAAGAAAAAATAAATAAATAAAGGGTAGCTAACCTCTTAATTAGTAACCTGCAACACTCTATTAATTTTTAGTTTTGTGATTACAGAACTCTTTTGAAATGCTCAGTTTTCCGATACTATTAAAAAAATCAGTTCCATACTACAGTCGGATCTCCATATATCGAAGTAGCAAATTGTCGGAACAAAATTCGATATTTAGAAATTTCGATATATAGATTACCTATCGAATTACCTTTGTTTATCATAAAAATCTCCTAAAAAATAAAATTAAAGCTGATTTTCGCCAATTGTAATACAGTTTCATGTTTTTGAGTGAGTTTTCTGTAAGTTTCAGTACTTTGATTACGGTTTTACGGTTTCTCATAATAGCAGGAACTCTGCTAGTGGAAATACTAAATTTACCAGAAATGACATTTTTGCGCCTTCATACATCTTCATTCTTCGACAATTCAACTTGATCCGCAACATTAGGGGATTTTCGTTTCGACAATGTAATCGAGAAAAAAGTAAAAAATCAATCTACTTAACTTCTTGAATGATATTTCACTGAAGCTAAAAGGACTAGGAATGATAATCAACAGACAAAAGGGATAACTTGAAACTGATTTTACTGTATTACTGGTTATAACTAAGATTTCAAATAAACTTGAGGGAATTTAAGAATGGAACAGCGACCTATCTACACACCCCTCAAGCCCAGAATCCTACTGAGTTTCATAGCAACCTTTAGTGAACATAATTTTCGCCTCTAACCTTCATTTTTCATGAGACAGTCTAAAGTGAAAAAAAAAATCTACGAATGACTCAAAAATTTTTCGATATATAGAGATCTTTTCAATATATAGAAGCAGGTTTTCTATATAATGGACATGGAAATTTGCTGGGTTTCGATACATAGAAAATTTCGATATGTGGAAGTTCGATGTATGGAGGTTCGACTGTATTTTCGAAAAGAACAAAAAAGTAGGGACACAAACTTATTTAAACTCTCTTGCTCCCTTTTGAAGCAAAAGGTATTTTATTACTTTCTTATTTTCCAGTATTACAGCAAAGCAAATTAAAAAAAAAAGTATGATGCTTGCTGTCAAGTAAAGATATCTAGCACAATCCATATTGGTTGCAAAAAAGAACAAGAAAGTGGGGGATGTTTTGAGAACACCAGCAAGCATTCCATTGATCAGCTGTATCCCCCTGAGAACAGGAGGGAAGGGACACGAAAAATCCATCCCTTCTTGTTAGAAGGGCGGATCTGTAATACAGTATTAAATATATTCAGAGCCGTTTTTCTGTATTTCTTTTTTGATCCTTTTTTAAAGAAGAATTTTATTCTGGGTGTGGAGGTAAAAGCATAATCAATATCCATTTTTTGCTGAAGATACAGCTATTCGATCAAAAGGCTTTTATTTTGCAACTTAAAGGAACAAAAGTTTTTTTTTTTTAACTTGACGAGTGCGCAGCTTTTTACTGCTATAGTTAATTAATTGAAGCAATTATGTTTAATTAATGGCGATGTAGTCGGTTCTTGTTGTTTAATTATAGATATTCTATGGAATGAAGTTGAGTCATGAAATTCGAGTCAATATATGAGCCATTTTGGATCCTAATTGATGGATTGTTAGATACGTCATCACGATTGTAAGGTTAAACTTTTAACTCAACATTTTGAACAAATTTCGTTTTCTCTAAGGGGTTACAGTACCTCAAAAATGATGAAACGATCAAAAAAAATTTTATTGCTTATTTCGAAACAAAAAACTATTCTGAACACAGAGGAAAAGTTTCAATGCTTTAGTTCAAATATTTAAAAAGTTATGAGTGGTTTTAGGCCATGTTCCCTATGTGTTCTTATGCAAAAGAAAAACTTCAAATTGCTTTTTCTCGATGATGGTTTCTTTGTGTTTTCATGTCATTAGAATCCCTAAGGAATGTTTTCTATTAAAGATACAGCTTTAAAGTAATACTTTTTGCAATTGGAATAACATATTTGACAAAACTGTGCATTGGATAAGCATTTTATAAATTGCTCAAATGTTTAGAGCATGTTAAACCTTTAAAAACCAATTTTTTTTGAAAAAACTTTGATTTTTTACATAATTAATCACAGAAAATTTTCGAATGAACTCATAAGCAAATGAATGCACAGATTTTTAGAGATGATTATAGTGATCGTTTTGCAAAAAACATTTTTTAAATTAGTGCAAAACTAAAAAAGCCTTAAAGATTTTAAAAAGTTGAAAGTTTCCTCAATTTTTTGAATTTTCAAAAAAAGTAGGCAATATTTTTAAGTTTTGAAACTAAATTATTGATTACGAAATAAGTATGCATGTAATGGTTTCAAAGAAATATAAAATTTATATAAATTAAAAGAAATTGCTTGAAAGGTACTGTGAACCCTTCAAGAAACAAATTAAAATGAGAAGGATTTCATGTCGAAGTAGGTACACTTTTTCAAACTTCATGCGGAAAATAGTAGTGATGGAAAATAGTTGCTACACTGCAAACGAATAAGATTTTACAACTAACCTACTTGTCACCCCGAACCTCAAATAAACCTCCGATTTAAATTAGTGATGTCTCTTCCAAAATATTAGCAAAATTGCTTTTTTTTTTTGATAAATGACAGTTGGGAATTTTTAACCATCGAATTTTTTAGGTTGTTCAATCTTTGTTTATAACAGCCTACCAGTTGATTAAGCGCTATAACCTCACGTTTTTTATCATAAATATTGTGTTTTGTTTAAGTGTTATAAATTTCTACATATTTTTGCTGTTTTTTCCCAATCCGGTCACTTTTTATCTTTTTGTTAACCATGGATATTTCTCCACGGAAGAGGCAGGCCATTGTGACATTGACTGAAAATCTGATTGCACAACAAAAGAAACGAGCTGATGTGTGCATCACATGACTTCCTTTTACTCCGATTTAATGTCATTTCCACATTATTGGCAGTTTTAATATGATTCAATTCTCTCTAAATATCACCAACAATGGCCAAATTGAAACCAAATTAAAAAAAAAAAAAAAAAAAATAAATAAATAAATAAAAATAAAAAAAAAAATGGCCAAATTTGTCGCCAAGTTGGCGACAAAACTTGGCGACCAAAAGACTGGCGATATATCGCCAAGTGTCCGCCAAATTATAACACCACTTGAGTTTACATCGAAATTAACAATGATTTCCCCCCAAAAAGGGGCAAAAGACCCCCTTTGGAGCATCCGAATGCAACCAAAAAAGAAGGTGCACAACGAGACCCCAATAGAAGTCTACGTACCAAATTTCAACTGTCTAGGACATTCCGTTCTTGAGTTATGCGACATAAATACACACATACACACATACGCACATACGCACATACGCACATACATACGTACATATAGACGTCACGAGAAAACTCGTTGTAATTAACTCGGGGATTGTCAAAATGGATATTTCGGGTGTCTGTACGTTCCTAGGCACATATCCACGTGTGATCGGGTTGAAAAATAAACTCAACATTCATTTGGGGCTGAGCAAAATGGAAATTAAGGCCGATTTTTTGGTGAAATTTTTTTCGCGAATACAATACTTCCTTTTTTTGTAAAAGGAAGTAAAAATGATTTGTATTTTGTTAAAAACATGGTTTAGAGATCAAGAGTTCAAAGAAAGTGCAAAACACTAGTTGACTCTATGCCCAGTAGAGTGAAAATGGTGCTGGACAAAAAAAAAAGGTGGGGGGGGGGGGGACATACTAAGTGGTGATTTTGATTTTATAATTAAATGATGTAAATAAAGGGGATTTTGAAGAAAAAAATTGGCTTGATTCCATTAATTTTCACGAGAGTGTATGAGGTATTAATGTTCAAGAATCACCTTTAAATGATGCCACGGATGCCGACATAATATTGTTGACCTTTATTACTATTTTTCTGAGAAGAAAAACTAATTATTTAAAGTGCTTAATGAGCTTTATTTTGCGGTAACTATATGTTATATTATTCCTTTATCTTTCAATTTTATGGGCCTACTTTTAAATCAGTTTTAAACAGAGCAAAATGCTTAAAAAGGAAAAATCATGTACTTGACCTCAAATTACCCTAAAAGAGGAGGAAGGATTGGTTTAGAGAAACAACTTACTTACAATTAACAGCGGAATTTTATACCCATTAAATAGTCGACATATTTGTGGAGTGAAACTTTTTATGGTTGGGCTTTGAAATTCTGATCGGCAAACTTTTGTGTGAAGGAAAGTCGTAAATGCGCTCTTCTCGCTTTCTTTTTTTTCTCGTTGTCCGTGGTTGCGTGTACATGTTGAGAATAGCTGTTGGTTATCAACACAGCATTAGCACAGTTCCTAAAGCTGATATCCTTAAATAAAACGTATAATGTTATTTGGGGTAAGTGGAACACTGGTATAAGTGAATTACCCTCCTCCCCTAAAAAACTGAAATACAGCTTTTATAATATAGTTGAAATTGATCATGTCAGATTTCAATAAAATGATTGGTTTTGCACGATTTTGAACTTTACGTAATTTTTTCCCAGGTCATGAAATTTACATGAAATGAATTTTCCAAAATAATTTTTAGGGAATTCGCGGAACATTTTTGAATGAAGGGTTTCCAGGTTAGTTTTTACTATCTTTTTACGCTCATTAAGCTTTCATGTACATTATAACCTTAAGCGCATGCTGCAATAGCAATTTTTCACAAAGTATTAATAATGAGTATCCAAGATGAGGGGGGTTCCACTTACCCCGTAAATTTTCCCTACTGAGGTAAGTGAGTCCCCTCATAATACTGGCGACATTAAACTGTGAAATCAACTCTGATGAAGGAATTCTTGATGAAATACATGATAATTATGAAAACCTAGAAGAAATTGATAGATCAGGTACATAAACTGCAAAAGCAGGAGACTATATTTATTTGGGAAATTTGCATCAAAGAGAATCTTAAAGTATTATGTAGCTCTAACTTTGGAAGTTGATGATGGAAAGGGGGGGGGGGGAAACTGCTAGTTTTAAAAAAGAATAAAAATAGCGACACTTTTTATTGACTTGATGCTGACGATGCTGGCATTATTGCTGAGGATAAAAAAATGACAATGATTGTCTCTCAGACAACTTTAAACGAACGCTGCCATTTTGTGTTTCCAAATTTCTTTTTAAACTTATATTCTTTGCTTATTTACCAAAATTGACTTTAATCAAGTGTATCATGCTTATTCAATGCTGCTTTATATGTAAAAGTAAGACAATATTTTTGACAAATGTACTTTTTTTGTATTTTGTTTTATACTTTTCTATCAAACAGATTAGATGTCGGTAGATTATTATCTCGTAAATGCATGCATTTGCAAAAAAAAAGAGAGAGAGAGAGAGAAAATCTTACCAAAATTTGACATATAGTACAACCTCGATATCTCAAATCTCTCAGGACGGGAAAAACATTTGAGACATCAAGTTGTTGAGTTATCAAGGTTTCAAAAAAATTACACTAGAAACTCTCATAATTACACACACATACGCTGTATACATTTATATATGTACTATGAGACCACTTTGAATTACGATCAATAAACTAGTCTTTAATATTTTACTAGACTTGAAATTTTATAATTGTCGAAAGTGCATAGGAAGAGATTTTAAAATGAACAACAATTTCAACTTGGTTTTTCACCTAAAAATTTAAAAATTCTTATCTTCAACTAGTAGCTCCCCAAATTCAAAAAGTTTTCAGCAGCCATTTTGTAGGAGTTAAAAAAGCAGAATGATGAAAATGAGGAACGCATTTTCCGTTTTCACTTGAAAAGTGACTGGCGACAAATCAACCCTCTTTCCTCAAAGTGGACAACATGTTCGAGAGAAATGCACAAAGATTCGAGAGGGGGGGGGGGAGGATTACTCTGGGGAAAACACAGCACCCCTTTCATACCAACACTCCCCTATTATCTTGCTTCAATCCCTAATCACAAAGTTTCCAAGAAGAAAAATGAAAACTGGTCCCCGGAACTGGTTTTACTACAAAAATTACCAAAGAAAAACAACAACTGAAACTTGCTTCTGTGAAAAAATTTCGACATATCAAGGTTTCGAAAAATAAATTTCGAGATAACTATGGAAAATACATAGGGGATTTT
Organism: Uloborus diversus; assembly: GCF_026930045.1. Lineage (NCBI taxonomy): Eukaryota > Metazoa > Arthropoda > Arachnida > Araneae > Uloboridae > Uloborus > Uloborus diversus. The sequence goes on along the minus strand of NC_072738.1, from coordinate 5,282,151 downwards.
ATAGAAAATGCAGGGGAAAAATGTTTTTTCGAGACATCAAGGGTTTCGAGATAAGGAGGTTCGAGATATCAAGGTTCGACTGTACTTTATCAAGTAAGACCTATTTATCCCTATTTTGTTATGCTTGCTTTGCTTTTAAATAAAAGGTGGGGGGGGGGGGGTTCACTTACCCCTTGGTATGGGGTAAGTGGGACATCCAACTGACTTTTTTTTTTAGATAATCGTTAGGAATATTGATTCATTAAATAAAAAAAATAGTGAGTTTTGTTTGTTAATAAAGTCCAAGATAAAATATGTGAGTAAATTTGAACTCTTTTTGTTTCAAAACTTTCATAAAAGGCTTCAAAAACTCAGTTCTGAAAAAGGGCCCCGTTTACAAATACGAAGCTTTTTTTTTCTTAGCAAGAAAAAAGTTCCTCATTGTAAATGTGGGTAATTATAATCAGTTCTTTGATGAAAGTCGAAACAAATATATACATTTTTCTGTTATTTTTCATTACCTTTTTTTTCTATGTTCTTCAAGGTTAAAAAAGCTCTAAACCATTCATATTTCAAACTTTGTTTTTTTTTTTTTTGAGCAATCACGATTACTTATTGCTTTTATTTGACTGTTTTGATGTGCTATCATTTTATTTTCCCGCCAGCACCGGCTCCTCACGATGCTGCTCCTCCAGCGAAAACCGTCTCCAGGTTGCATCCATATGCTACACACACGCGCATACATACACAACTACACACACGCGCACACACAAATACATGCACCTACACACATACACAAACACGCATACATACAGACACCTACACATACACACCTACACACAACTACTCACACACTCATACCTGCACACAGACACAAATACACATATGCCTACACACACATACACATTCCCCCCTACCACAAACACTCATTAGCACAACTACCTACACACTCATACCTGCACACAGACACAAACACACACGCGCACACACAAATACATGCACCTACACACATACACAAACACGCATACATACAGACACCTACACATACACACCTACACACAACTACTCACACACTCATGCCTGCACACAGACACAAATACACATATGCCTACACACAAATACACATTCCCCCCTACCACAAACACTCATACACACAACTACCTACACACTCATACCTGCACACAGACACAAACACACACGCCTACACGCACACACACACACTCGTGATTGCGAAAAACATAATTTGAATTCCAGTTGTCAAAATTCAAATTAATTTTTATTTTTTTCCCCATTTAAGGGGACAAACAAGTTCCAAATAAAGCATGTCAAAAGTGCTCCAAAAAATCCTAATGAATTTTTTTCCCCAGAGCAGATCATGTTCAGAAAATCACGAACATCGCATGTCACACATTTCAATCATTAGAATTCATTAATATTCTAGAAGCATATTTTTCACCTTAATGATTCGAACTAATTTTATGAGCATATCTTTTGCGAGGATTTGTGGGCACCGTGTCAAAAACTGCTGATTTTTTTGGCACATATTTATTCTTCGGCTTTTCGCAGAAGTTGTAAAACGTATTTCAGACAAACTCCCAATCAATCAGTCTAACGTCACGCGATGACAATAGTCTATTGAAGTCTTAGAGACGAAGTGGCATTACATCAAATCTTGTTGGATTATTTGAGCACTAGGAGAGTGAAAAATGCCGCAAATTTATGTATCGCTTGTAGAAGAATACGTTTTTTTTTTCATTTCATTCCCCCCCCCCCCCGTGTCGTTAACAGGAAATAACATACATTGTCAGCAAAATTTTATCAGACTCAATTCAAATTAAAGTAATATTTCTTTGTTTTAAAAATATGGCATAAAACCTATCTTAAACCGTAAGGGAAACGTATGGCTTCAAAATTAGGTACCTCCAAAAAAAGATAGGAAAAATTCACATATTATTGATACAAAGAGATGTGAATTACAAATACCTTTTTGTTTATTCTATTTTGAAACTCTCTGACTGTTTCAGTTTGAAGGCCTACCTAAGTATTCAAATGAAAAAAACTAAAGGGGGGGGGGAGGAGAGGGGAAACAACCGCATTTGAACCATTCCACGGAAAACGGTCATTTTGTACCGCACGTGGCGCCTCATATATTTTATTAAAAATGATACTTTAAAGTATTAATGAACACATTTTTTCTGCTTAACAAATTAAAAACTTATATTTGATTTCTTAAGCAAAAAAATTCGTCATTACCCTTTAAAATTATTATTTTTTAATGAAATATATTTCATTAAAAATGATACTTTAAAGTATTAATGAACAAATTTTTTCTGCTTAACAAATTAAAAACTTATATTTGATTTCTTAAGCAAAAAATTTCGTCATTACCCTTTAAAATTATTACTTTTTAATGAAATATATTTCATTAAAAATGATACTTTAAAGTATTAATGAACAAATTTTTTCTGCTTAACAAATTAAAAACTTATATTTGATTTCTTAAGCAAAAAATTTCGTCATTACCCTTTAAAATTATTACTTTTTAATGAAATATATGAACCGTTACGTAAGTATTTTTTGTCTATTTCGTGGAATGACCTATTTGAGCAATAATTGAATTGTGGTCGCTTCCAAAATTTTAAAGGTATTGTTTTTTTTCCGAAAAAGCATGCTTAAAACATAGGATTTGACATTTTTTAAAAATAATTTGACAAATATATAAATGTTTTTTTAAAAATATTTTAAGAGGTACGCAGATTCAATTTCCCTTTTTTACGCTTCTGCACATCACCTCATAAGTGATGAAACGCCATTCACTGATGCCGTTAGCACAAACCGCAATATTTCATTCTCTTCTTTATTCAAATGTATTGGAAACGATATGGTTGATAGCAAGCGTAGAGCGCAATATTTAATTCGCTTCCGAATTATCATAACATGGAAACGCGGTAGACAGCAAGCGTAAACATTCAGCCCGCCAGTGGAGTACGCCAAAGTTCATCACTTGTAACGACATAAAGACCACGCCTTACTTGAAAAATTGGACAGTTGAAAAAATTAATTGAAAATTTAACGTTTTAAAAATAAAAGATTTTCCTCACTCCATGTTATTATTATTTTTTTTTTTGAGCAATCACGATTGCTTATTGCTTTCACTTGACAGTTTTTGGCGTTCCTATGATTTTAATTTCCCACCGCCACCCTCCGCAGCATCATCGTCGACCGGCTCCTCACGATTCTGCTCCTCTAGCGAAAGCCGTCTCCAGGTTGCATCCATGTCCTACACACACGCGCATACACACACAACTACACACACACACGAACACATACACACACAACTACTACCACACACGAACACATACACACACACATACACCTACACACATACACAAACACATACACACACGCATACATACAGACACCTACACATACACACACACACAAAAACATACACACACACATACACACAACTACCCACACATTCATGCCTGCGCAGACACAAACACATATGCCTACACACACATACATATACCCCTCACCCCCACACACACATTCATACACACAACTACCCACACACTTATTCCAGCACATAGACACAAACACACATGCCTACACACACATACACATACCCCCTACACACAAATACACACGCCTACATACACAAACTCGTGATTGCGAAAAACATAATTTGAATTCAAGATGCCAAAATTTAAATTTTTTTTTTTTTTTTTGCTCATTCTATCAGTTTTGGTGATTAAAAGTAGTGGTACTTTTGACTGATGGAAACAACCTCATTGGAGATACCTACTTTCGCAGCTACACGCTTCAAATATCGATTATTTACCGGAACTCAACTATGGCGGTAACTGTTGAATCACTTCAGCACAAGAAATACAGCTGTGAGAATAGCGGGATTTGAGTAGGTTAGAACGAGTTATGACGAATTAGATCGAGTCGGGTAGAGCCCGATGTGGTATTTACGCTGTCAGGGCTGTTCTAAGAGTCGAGAGCAAAATGTTCATACCATTGCATTTATATAAAGTTCGTTTCATTTTTTAAAAATTAATTTATTTCATAGCAAGGTGACATCTTTTTTTTTAATTTGATTTTTTTCTTTTTAATTAGGGGATTAAAAGGGTTAAATGCTTGCTTGGCAATTAAAAATCTATTTGATTACTTTTGACGTATGTTTTAAATTTTATACTATAAACTTTTTTGCTCTTTTGCAGTAAGATACCGTCCTAAGCCTAAGGCAGAAATACATAAAATACACCGCCAGCTTACTCATTCCATTCGAGGAATGCCAGGCACGTAGCTAGTTTGTTAAGGGGGGGGGGGTCCAAGGTTTCACGAACTTCAAAAGAGGAGGCATGCTAAAGCAAAATTAGTAGCTCATATTTACGTTAAAAAATAAATCCAATTAAAACTAATTATTAAAATATGATAATTAACTAAAATTAATTAAATAATTGAAATTGATAGAGCATTTATTAAAAAATTATTTAACAAAAATTTTACATTAAGTGGCAAAAAAATTGTCAGTTTATAAAATTAACATTAAACTAAAAGTTTTCCCATACTAAGTTTTCATACATGGATAAGAAAAATTCCATCACATAAGCTTCCTCTGTTCTGATGCTTTGAAAATGAGTGATATAATTCCTATTAATAAAAAGTTCACAATAAAAGAAAGACGGAACACGAAAACTGTTCTATGGATTACTTGGAAAACGCAGATAATAGTTTAATAAAATATTAAAGCTTTGTAATATATTTCAACAAAATATGTACAAGTCATTTTATTTGAAAAAAATAAAGAAATCTATATCTATCGAGTCGAATGTATAACTATGAATGCAATATAACGTAATTCCGCCACCCTGTCCGATTTGAACAAGATTTCTGGCAAAATTCAACCACCCTCTCGACGAAAATATTAGCAAGGTTTCATTTAAAAAGCCTGAACTAGTTCTTTATTTATCTACTTTATAACATTCTTTTGATTATACGAAATTGAATGAAGTTTCTAATTTTATCCGTTTTCTAATTATCATTTCTAACCATCATTTAAAAACTTGAACAAACTATTAACTCTTTGATGGATGGAGACTTCCTTTGTTTCAATCATTAAAAAAAAAAAAAAAAAAAAGCGTATTGCCTTTTTTTTAAATCGTTATTATTATTTTTTTGCAAAACGAATTGGTAAAATAAGCTATCTTAGGATCCGTTATGGTATTTTTTTTTCTTTCTAATCGGGCTTCGTTAGAGGCTTTAGCCTTTTCGGATTTAGTGCGAACCATCGATATGGCATCTAGTCTTTCAAATGCTACCATTAAAGCGTGGATGTGACTGCACAGGAAATTTCGATGCCGAGTTTCCACCAGATGGAGACACTTGAGCTCTCTTCGGTGCGAAACTGCACTAGGGGTTCAATTTTGTCAAGCCAAACGAATACCTGAGAGATCTTTTACCTGTCGAGTATGGAATGTATGGTGAATGAAATTAAGCATCTATGTATTTTTATTTTAACAACATTTTGGAAAAAATGCAAATGATTGCTTTTTATAAATGTTTTTTTATAAGGTCATGAATGATTTAAACATTATTGGCGATTTTCCTCTGATGTTTTCAATTTGATGTTTCATTTAAAAGATCAAGAGGAGGCATCGCACCCACCTATCTCACCACCAAACACGAGTTCAGTTTATTCTGCCAATACAAAAAAACTTCTGTACAAATCAGTCTTTTTCAAATTAAAAATATAATTGTAAACAACTACAGGGAAAATGGCAATATACTCTATTACGAATTATCGTGTCAATATTTGATTATAACCTGGTTACTTTACTGTCTTTATTAGCAGTAAGCAAGTGTTCGACTCGAAAATTTCATGATTTGGAGTCAAACGTCAAATTTTGATCATTAAGGTAATCTTCGTCCCGTTTGCGATTGCGATAATACAGTAGCATTAAATTAGATACATTTTATACAATATGTAATATGCATAAAGCTAGCCAATTTTTGAAATCAAAACTTATAGGTTTCTTATAGCCTCAGTTTATAAATTTTTTGCTCAACAGTCATCTGATGTTCAAAAGCCTAAAGACAATCTTTTGTAAAAAAAATCTTAGAATGATTGTGGTTAAAAATCCAGTAATGATTTAAATATACCTTCCAAAATTCATCTAACAATAATAACACTTCTGATTCTTTCATTTTCAAATTGGTATAACTTCCATTCTAGGAGCGATTTTGTAATCATCATGTATTCTCGAAAGCATATCATATTTTATAACGTAGGTATTGACTTTTTTTTTCTTTCTTTTATGTGAAGTTAGTAAAAGATATTCTATTGCAAGAAATAGCAAATAATTTTAACTTGAAGAAATTAAGAGTTAAAAAAAAAATTTAATATAGACGTGAAAAACACAAGAAAATGTACCTCGCATTGACCTTTTTTTAATTATATGCGCAGTAAATAGCAGAAACTTTCACCTAGTAATTTTATAGTTAAATGCACATGTCTGTTTTTTGTTACGTTTAATACTACCTTCGCAATTTACTAATGATGGATGCAGAGACGCTTATTAAATAATTCCTCAGTAAAAAGGCGGCAAATACTAATCAGAAAATTTATTTCAATGAAACAAATACAAATATGCTTTTCTTGAAAAACGGAACATCGAAGAAAGATTTTTTTCTTCAGTTAAAAATGACTAGCTGCTCTTCTCTTGGGACCATAGACTCACATTTCAGTAAGATTTAAAAGTACGAATTTCTAATAATTACTTTTAAATTACATGTGTTAATATGGCAGAACTTGCAATTTCATAAACTGATTACAGTAAAATATTCAAGTAATTTTCAATTTCATTCTTCGCTTCATAAAATTTTGATGCAGCCAAAAGTAATTTCGTTGCATCAACTTCAAATTTATTTATTCACTTATGTTCAAAAAAAAAAAAAAAAAAAAAACGAACTTTTCAGGATTACAGTTTAAAAGTTGTAAGCTTCCGGGGAGATAAGTAATCTATTATTGTTAAAAATAAACTAAAAGTTTAAATAAGATTATTAATCAAAATATGAAATGAATCTGAAATAAATCATACCAAAAATATAAAGTTCAAAAATAAATTAATAATTAATATTTATTTTTTCTCATCCTCAATCACACGAAATGTGTAGAATTTTTTTTTCGTTGCTGTCGGAACTTAGTTTTTAAATGGGAAAACATATTAACACATAAATTGCTCGTATTGTTAAGAAAACTTTAAAAGGAAACACTACAACTTACCTAGTTTATGTTCACTTAATTTTCTTCTGATTACAATTTTGTTCAAGATATGTTTCCTATAAGCGCGTGGTAGAAAAAAACTGTGTGTTAAAACAGAAAATAATAGGAATTTCAATTACTAATTCACCAGGGATGCACCTCACTCTGGCTGTCCTTCGTGCAGCATGTGTCTAGGAAATCAAGTCCAAACGGGAAAAGAGTCAAAACGAAAAGAAGAAAGAAAGAAAACCACCCCAATGAGACTGGGGAATGTTTTTTTTTTCAATTACTTTGCCGATGGCAATTTGGTGGGCTGAGGGAGAGGGGCCGAATTTCAAGGTCACAACCCAGTTGGGTTGAATTGGAAATTCGTCGTTTTCGGACGGATTCTTCGCGACACAGGAAGAGACCGGCGGCAACTGGGAACCCGCAGTTATTTCACGAGGTTCTCGTGTTCTAAATTGACTCGGACGCGGGAAAATTGTCGATAAATGGGAATATTTAAGGGGAAAAAACCGGGTTTCATAAAATTTCTCTCTTTGGAAAATTTGTGTTGTCGTGAGGTGCAACAACCGAGAAAAAGCAGACAGTGGTCTTTCGGGAAGGGGGGGGGGTCCGGACCCCATGGACCCCCCCTTGGCTACGTCCTTGGGAATGCAGTTTCGTGCTTTTTAACCGCACGAAAAACCGCACCTTTTTGTAAAACCGCACCATTGCTGCGATCACTCGTCTGGTTTGCAAATTCTACATTAGCTGCCAGCTCTCTTGACTTCTTTAAGAGGTTTTCCGCCTCCAGAGCTCAGTTACTTCCTATTCCGGGCTGACGGGTACTAAAAAGCACGAAACTGCAATCCTCAGGTAAAATAACTGAGCTGGCGGCTTATTTTATGTACTTTCAACTCTGCTTGATATTTTTTGAAAAATATGAATCATGTTTAATAGTTAATAGACCATTTTATTAAAATATAGCGTTTTGTCCCTGAAATACACATCTTCATCGACAAATTAATTACGAAGAATATTACAGCGAATTTTACTGTGGCCAAAGGGGACTAGGTTCTCTCTCACATTGAGATATATATAAAAATTCTTCTGTGTCATTTTTACTTCCTTTTTCAAAAAAGGAAGTAATGTATTCGCGAAAAAATTTTCACACAAAAATCGGCCTTAATTTCCATTTTGCTCACCCCGAATGAATGTTGAGTTTATTTTTCAACCCGACCACACGTGGATATATGTCTAGGAACGTACAGACACCCGAAATATCCATTTTGACGACCCGCGAGTTAATTACAACGAATTTTCTAGTGACGTCTGTATGTACGTATTGTATGTGCGTATGTGTGTATATATGTCGCATAACTCAAGAACGGAATGTTCTAGAAAGTTGAAATTTGGTACTTAGACTCCTAGTGGGGTCTAGTTGTGCACCTTCCATTTTAGTTGCATTCGGGTGTTTCTAAAGGGGTGTTTTGCCCCGTTTTGGAGGGAAATCATTGTTAATTTCGATGTAAACTCAAGTGGTGTTATAATTTGGCTGACAGTTGGCGATATATCGCCAGTCTTTTGGACGCCAAATTTTGTCGCCAACTTGGCGACAGATTTGGCAAGTTTTTATTTTTTTAATCTGGTTTCAATTTGGCCACTGTTGGTGATATTTAGAGAGTAATTTATTGAATCACATTAAAACCGCCAATAATGGGAAAATGACATTAAATTGGAGTAAAAGGAAGTCATGTGATGCACACATCAGCTCGTTATTTATTAAATTAATTTATTGTAAAAGTAATTTTTGCTGTGCAATGCGTTTAAATAATTTGATCAACATTATTTATTGAAATCTGTATTCAGTACTCGTATACAGAAACACATATCACATGCGCGTACATGCATGCACTGTGAAAACTGCGGGTTGCATGTGACTTCTTTTAGGGTGAATCATTGTAACACCAGCAGCCCCCCCCCCCCCTGTTGTGTCATAAGGTGCTATACAGAACCAAATGGCACTTTAAGAACGGCATAGGGAGTCAAATAGCACCCTTTTGGGGGTGCCGCTGGTGCTACAACGTTTCACACAAAACGGTGTCTCATACATCCCGCAGTTTCTTAGAAATACATTGGCTAAACATTATCTCTACGTTATTCAATACATTTTCTCAATAGAGAAGTTTCCGATTTTTCAATTTTATTTTTATATGATAGAGTAGCATGTATGAACATCAAAGGTGAAAAAAAATTTGCGATACGATAAATAGTTTTTTTAAATGAATTTTTAAAATTCATGTGATTGTGACGTCAAATGGCACGGGATGTGACGTCATGCGCTCTTCCGCCGCGGGAGAAGCCGAAGGATGTGCAGTTGGCTTCGAAGACGAAACGTAAGGCTTACCTCCTCGCATTTAACTCCTCGCGTTTCTGGAACATTAAGCCTCTCATCCTCTCGGAAATATTCAAATACCATCACTGATGTTACTTGAAGAAGATTATTAGATTGTGCTTTAATGAATCCGGCCCCCATAGTGTGTTCAAAAGGATTATTGAATTTCTATAAAATAAAAATATCAGCGCGCTCAAAATGTCCGTAGCAAAAACAAGGGATCTTCGGCGGAAGGCTGCCCATTAGTGCCCTGTGACGAAAGCTTGTAACGTTTCAGAAAAGCGCACTTTTGCGCTTGGATTCTTATAAATTCATTAAAAATCAATCACGGTGTTTTAAAATTCGGCGATGGTGATTTTTTTAGCTTTAAGGGTCAATTAACACTATCCAATAGTCAAAATAGGAACATTCAATAGGTTGCAACTTCCCTATTCAGTAGAAGAGAAGGCAATTCTACGGCAAGTAACTAAACTGTTTTGGGGCACAAAATTAAAAATATCCAGATTTCTGAATTTTCTAAGATATTTAAGAACGGCCTAAAGCCAGAGAGTGCTTTGTTATTTCAGTGGATTTGTGTTTGATCAGCACTTATCTCTTCAACCTTAACCTCGTTTTCAGCTGCATGTATATAAGCTTCGGAATGTGATTGTTCAATTTAAATTCCTACTGTTATGAAAACAAGAAATTGAATCCAAGATAGCTTCTGAAATGGATTATTAATTTCTACAATTTTATTAAGTGATCGAGAAACTAGGGCTTTGAACTGTATTTTTTTTTCTTTCTGTTTTTTTTTTTGCTTCGGTTCAACTAAAAAGTATAAATTGGTTCAGTTCCGGTTTCGTTTCACCATAAAATAAGTTTTCGGTTCAGTTCCGAATGAATTTTTGTATACACTTTCCTATTTGTACTAGAAATATAATTCTATCATAAATGCAGCAGTTATGTAATCCTGATAATTGTATTGTTGAAGTTAAATTAGGAAAAAGTGATAAATTAGTTACAGGAACAAAACTACTGAATTAATATATCGAACCGAAATAAACCGGTATTTTTTTCGGTTCAGTTCCGGTTTTGCTCCCACCAAAGTAATGTCTTTTCCTGGTTTTCGCTTTAGTTTTGGTTCGAAGTTCAACGAAAATCTACACGTATTTTTACTGCAATAATAATTATTTGCGATAAAAATGTAATTATTAATTATTAATAGTATTATTATTTTCTTTCTTCTCTTTCACTTTCCTCCTCTCAACTCCTACGAAGTTTTCGAGCACATAAAACTCAAATGCAGTAAACAAATAAAAATTTAACAAAACAAAACTGAAAGAGCATTTATTTCTGAAACAAAAATCAACACGACAACAGTTTAAGAACAGATGAATTTTGTGTAAATAAAGTGATTGACAACAAATACATATTGCTCTTTTTCTGCCCCTGTTTCGCCACCCCCTCACTTTTTCTTTTCTTGAGCTCCACCCAACATCTTCGGGGTGAAGACAGGATTTCCGTCTCCTTTCGATAGACCCCGTCAATATAATCTTCACCAGCAACCACTGCAGAGTGGTGTCGTAAAATATTTTATGGATCCTCTTCTGCTGCTAGACATAAATGAAAATTTTTGATGAAATGAGAGCGCTTCGGACGCCATTTATGACCACTGAAACGTACTGACGTTTTAGGGGCTGTCCATAAGTGATGTCACAAATCTTTTCAACTTTTTTAGACTCCCTCCTCCTTATGTCAAGTGTCATATTCCATCTCCCTTTTGTCACACGTCGCGCTATTTTTCATTTAATTATTCTCATAAAAAAGCATGATGTCACATTTCTTGTTTCTCCTTTCCTCCTCCTTATATCACAAAGTGTCATGCGTCACCATACTCCCTCCTCCTTTTTGTGATACGTCACAATATTTTTCATTAACTTATTCTCATAAAAAAATGCGTGATATCACATTTCTTATTTCTCCCCCCCTCCTCCTTATGTCACAAAGTGTCATGCGTCATCATACTATCTCCTCCCTTTTGTCACATGTCACGCTATTTTTCATTAACTTATTCTCATAAAAAATGCGTGATGTCACATTTTTTGTTTCTCCCTCCCACCTCCTTATGTCACAAAGTGTCATACTTCAGACTTCACCATACTCCTTCCTCTCTTTTGTCACATGTCACGCCATTTTTCTTTACCTTATTCTCATAAAAAAATGCGTGATGTCACATTTTTTGTTTCTCCCTCCCACCTCCTTATGTAGCAAAGTGTCATACTTCAGACTTCACCATACTCCTTCCTCTCTTTTGTCACATGTCACGCCATTTTTCTTTACCTTATTCTCATAAAAAATGTGTGATGTCACATTTTTTGTTTCTCCCTCCCACCTCCTTTTCACAATTTCACAAAAGCCCTCCCCTCCTTCAAAGCGTGGCATCATTTGTGGCCTGCCCTTTACTTTGGCAGCAAGACCATCGTCACACTACACTAAACTTAGATCAGCCAGAGTATTTTCGGGATTGCCATCAGGAGGGTTGAAAGGCTATAAAGCTCCTTCTGTTTATTAGAAAAGGTAACGATAACGTGGTCGCTTGGAGCGATTGGCGATAAGCAACGGAATTTTTAATGCATTTTTGATGACTTTAAAAAAAATTTATTTGCAAGATTATTTTATATTTTGACTAGCTGCGTTGCCCGGCTTTGCTCGGTCTACCTTGAAAATAAAAATTGTGTCAAGTGACATATATTCAACAATCAGAAGGTTAAAAAAAATAAAAAAAAAATAAAAAAAAAATAACAAAAACATCATGATTTCTCTTCTAAACAATGACGAAAGACATTAAAATACTTTTAAGAAATTAAATCCTGAAAGATGGATTAAAAATGCGTAACCATGGAAACACAAAATAAAATAAGTTTAAATAATTGAAATGCGAAAGAAAATGGTTCACAATTTGAATGGAATCGAGATTTCTTACACTTGATTTAAAAAGGCTTGTAACTTTTTTCCCTTTCGAGATAAAAGCTTATTTTTTCGACCATAGGACGAGTTAGATCTGGAAAACAAAAAAGGTCGCTTTTTCCAATGGCGTCAAAAAGAAAGCTTTGGGACAATAACTTTTTAGTGATTTATTTAATGAAGAAAGTAGTGCCTAAATTTCAGCTAAGATTAAAAAAATTCGAGCTAAAAACGCAAATAACTCCCGCCATAATAAAGCTAGAGCATTGAAACAAATTACGAAGAACGCGGAAAATTCTGCCCTTTCTAACGATATGTAATATTAATATGTGCAAGTAATTTTTCACCCCTATATTTGAGAATTTATGTGAAAATTGAACGTAAATTGAAATAAAAAAGAACTATTCATCGAATTTTATTCGAACTGGTCTGCAAATCTTTTCAGGACTTATAGGAACAAACTGTGAAAATTTCAGCGTAATCGGCCGGGTAGTTCTCGAGTTTTGCGAATTCAAACACACAGACGCCTTTTGGGGACTTCATTTTATACTATGTAGAGATGCAGCTTTCAAAACGGATGTGGTTCCAAAATGTTTCAAAACTCGTCATGATCTCGTCTGTTAAACGTAAGTAATTAAACTGCCATGTAATTAGTTACGTGAAGTAGATTTTTTCAGTACTATTATGAATTGGCCATGTATCATTCCAAAAATACGTAATATTATTTCTGAAGCAACGTTATTCATTAACATTGAAATGGCACATTAGAAAAATCTATAGGAAAGATAGCTCGATTGTTCTTTTTGGAAAACTCGCCACTTAGGCTGTCCCTCCAAAATTAAGTAGGCTTAGATAAAAGTCGGAAACAACGTTTAAAAGCACAAATAAAATATTAAAAAGTTTAAAATGCAAACATGTTTCAGAGGCAATAGCCTCTTTCGACAGTACAAAGCAAACAGATGGGACCATTGTCCATTTGCTTGGCCCATTGCACCAATTGTCCATTTGCTTGCTTTGGCACTGTGGAAAGAGGCTATTGCCTCTGAAACATGTTTGCATTTTAAACATTTTAATCTTTTATTTGTGCTTTTAAACGTTGTTTCCGACGTTTATCTCTTTCATGCACAAAGCTCATGCTTTTTAAGTAGTCTTTTCGTGACCTTGCGGCCATGTATTTGTCTCGAAACCAGAAGATCTCGGGTTTGAGTCCTGGCGCTGCAACCACTGAATTGAGAAAGGATGAAGGGAGGTGATTGTTACGACGACGAATCTATTTTGCAACGATCTGCTTACTCGGTTTTCTTCTTTTAAATAAGCTAAGGTGATGCAGCTAGCTTTAGAAACTAAGCAGGAATTCAACTACTCTACCCGCACCCCAATGCCCTCAAATTTCCCTGCATGAAAAAAAAGTCACTGAATATCTTAAACCAGTTTTTATTAATACGGCTAAATTACTTCTTTACTATAAAGTGTAACCCGTTGAGACTCTTCTGTCATAAAATGCAAAACAAAAATAAAATAAAAAAAATTTGAAAAAATAAATAAATAAATAAATAAATAAAAAATTAAAAAAATAGAACCGACTTCAAAATTGCTCTAAAAAGTGAAAAACAATTTTATTCTTTAAACACCATCGATAATACTTTTAAACATAATTTTTGAAGTTGGCGCGAAAACAAAAAGTAAAACCAAAGTCATCCAAAGTTAGGAACGAAACATTTATGTCGTTGCTCACATATGCTGTCATCAATTCATAATGTATGTGGTAGTGAAAAAACTAGGCCTGGTTAAATTTATAGTTGTAGTTGAGTTATGGCTGTGAGTGACTTTATCTATCGCTTTTGCGCCAACTTCAAAAATTATGTTTAAAAGTATTATCGATGGTGTTTAAAGAATAAAATTCATTTTTCACTTCTTAGAGCAATTTTGAAGTCGCTTCTATTTTTTTTTCCAAAATTTTTTTTATTTCATTCTTTTTAGTGTTAATATATTTCAGAATTTACATTTCACAGAATACAAGTTGCTTGTGATGCAATTCTGTATTTCCTTACTTAGCCCAGATCATCTGTTATTGGCGTAGTTGTTAACGATAAAAATACTAAACTATAGTTGAGGCAAACCTAACCTGGTAGCATTGTGAAGGTTAGGCAGATCTTAATTACTGCAATATCTCGCTTCCAGGTTTAGGTTTACCCCCACTATAAAACAATGACACTGAAGAAACTTGATGCTTGCTTCAGAGAAGCCTTCATTCAAAATAATCACTACAAATACTATTAATGTTACTGTTGTATGGCACCAAACTTTTATAACAATGGGTTTTAGATTTAATCATTTAATAAGGAAATTGCATGAAGTTTACTGTTTTTTGCCCATAACTTTTTTTTAAAGAACAAATATGGTCAAACAAAGTAATGGGACCTAAAATGAGCCCTCCCCTATCCATTAAAAAAATAATCATCAAAATCGGTTCCCTAGGTAAGACGCTGTGAGTGGACAAAAAAAAAAAAAAAAAAAAAAAAAAAAAAAAAAAAACCATACATACACACGGTATGAACTGATAACCGCCTCCTTTTTGAAGCCGGTTAATTAAGTTTATTTATTGCTGTATGTAAAAATATTTATCATTTCGGAATAGAGGGTTATTTGTTACTAATGTTACCGCTAATAAATGATAATGGAGTTCTTTCAACAATGAGTAATGGTTTGTTACATCACTCTAAGTAAAATAATTTGCTAACAATCGCAGTAAAATGGAGATTATTGATATTACTTATTATTAAATATTATTGGTATTATTAGAATATATAAATTACTTATTATTAGTTGTATCAACAATTAATGACAATAACGTTATTATTCATTTTATAAATAATTTTTATTGTTAACTAAACTGTTCTTAAAGTTGTAAATTATATAGTGTTATACCAAAGATTTAACTGATCGTTATCATCGTTATTGCTAACGGATGATTCATTATATCTTCATTATTATATCATTTAATTAAAGTAATTAAAAAAATATAATTCGAAACTCTAACCAGAATCTCTAATTACATTTTTAAATAACGTAAGAATTCGAATCTTCTCGTTTTTTAGTTTACCTTACGGTTGATTATTAGCCTTATTCATAACTAATTACTACTAATTCTTAGCGTTTTTGTTTACATTAGTATTATATTAATCATTTCTTTTTTATTCAAGCATTATTTGTTCGAGTATTATTAGCATCAATAGCATTTGTTACGACTAACAGGATAATCACAAGATATTAGACAGTAAAACCATTGATATTTTTTAAAAACATTATTTCCAGTAATTTTAAAACCTAAAAAATCTGGCAATGTAATTTTGATGACTGGATTAGCGTGGTTAAACTTTTTTCCATAAAGCAAAATAACTAGAGTTTACATAAACTCAAGCTTACTTATACAAGAACGCTTGCACCAGCACTTGTGTGAGACAATTGTTTTCAAGCAAATTATTCTCTTCTTGTACAAGCATATTTAAGCATGAGTGGGATAATCTTATTCAGAGAGTAATCTTATTTAAGGGAGGAATCATGTTAAAGAGAAGAACCGCATTCAAAAGTGTAATCTTTCTCAAGAGAGTAATGTCATTCAAGAGAGTAATCTCATTTAAGAGAGTAATCTCATTCAAGAGAGTAATCTCATTCTAGAGAGTAATTTCATTCAAGAGAGTAATCTCATTCAAGAGAGTAATCTCATTCATGAGAGTAATCTCATTCAAGAGAGGATTCTTATTCAAGAGAGTAATCGTATTCAAGAGAGTAATCTTATTTAAGAGAGTAATCTCATTCAAGAGAATAATCAAATTCAAGTAATCACACTTATGAGAGTAATTACACTCAAGAGAGTAATCAAAATTCAAGTAATCACACTTATGAGAATAATCTTATTCAAGAGAGTAATCTTATTAAAGAGAGTAATCTCATTAAAAAGAGTTATCCCATTCAAGAGAAAAATCTTATTCAAGAGAGGAATCTTACTCAAGAGAGTAATTTTTATTCAAGAGAATAATCAAGAGTAATCCTACTCAAGAGAAAAATATTACTCAAGAGAGTAATCTTATTCGAGGGAGTAATCGTATTCAAGAGAGCAATCGTATTTAAGAAAGGAATCGCATTCAAGAGAAGAATCTTATTATTCAAGAGAAGAATCCTGCTCAAGAGAATAATCTTATACAAGAGAGAAATCTATATTAAAAGAGAGAGTTATTGTATTCAAGAGAGAAATCTTATTCAAGGGAGGAATCGAATATAAGAGAATAATCATACTCAAGAGAATAATGTTACTTGTGTGTATGGTGCTGTGCAAAATTATCTTTGCAGTCTACCTTGTGCACGTATGCTTAAAGATATCTCGGCATGTTTGACAAATTAGATGTCCCTTCTCACGTATAAGCAAAAATAAAGGCGTTTAAAACTAGTTAATCTCGGCTCGAGGCCTATGAACTTTAAGTCTGCCCAAGACATGAAATATTCTCTTTTTGCTGAAAAAAAATATACGAGTTTAAACAGATAAAATAAATTGATGCGTTTTATGACCAAAGATGGCTGCACATGATCGCCTTTGCATTACCAGTACACTAAATTCAAGTCTTTCCGCCGTTCACTTCTCATTTAAATGAGGGGAAAATGACGGCATGGGAAACGGAATGTGGGGAAAAAATGACGGCTCATTAAAAGCTCTGCCTCTTGCCGGAAGCTTATTTTTGCTCTCGACTCATAAATAACGCAGCTCGCCCCGACGTGGTTATGAACTGGAAATTAAAAGTTATGAAATGTATAAATAATTGCAAACATCGGGCGAGGATTTGAAAAAAAGTGAATCCATAAATGGAAATTGCGGGTGATTTCAGTCAAATAGCGATTAATGTTCCTGAAAGAAAAATGAAATGAACGATCGTTAAAAAACCGATACGGGTTTTTTTTTTTCATTGTAAATGCATGCTTCAAACTTCAAAGGTATTAAATGGTTCCAAATTTGGATGAATTAATGTAATCCATATCATTGCTTTTATGTATTTGAAAGAAAGGACAAAAAAAAAAAAAAAAAAAAAAGAAAAAAGAGAGAAGCTACAAAAATAGTGGTTGTAAGAGAGGGACACCGAGTTTTCTTAATTGCACAGGGACGCGAATAACTTGCGGGGGTGGAGAAAAAAGGGAGGGGGAGAGGAAAACGTAAATTTTTTCGTTCTGCTTTTTTAAAAATAAATATTTGTGTCGTTCTGGATTTGAAATCACTGATCTGCTAATAAATTTAACACCCAATCATAAAACAGTTATAGTTTCCCTATTGCACTAACAAGCTTTTTTTTTTTTTTAATAAAGCAACTTTAAAATTCTGTTTTTTAAAAGGAAGCTTTTAGTGCTTGTTAACGGTAAAAGTGCTGAAAATTGAAAAAAATTAAGCAATAATTCAGAATTTTATGTAGTTCCATCAACCTAACACAATACCTTTTTTCCGGTCCCCCTTTCTTTTGAGATGAAATTGAACCGGGCTCATTTTTCAACTTCATCATTTTATTGACTGCACCTAAGGGGTCTAAGGACCCTTAACCTTCAAAATGTTCGATTTTCTGGAAAAAATATATGTTATGCTTAAGTTAATTCTGAACAATTTATTTATTACCTTATTTATTAGAATACGAAAAAACTTTTCAAATTATCGAAAAAAAGCGTATACTTTCCCCATAGAGATTTATGTTAACAGCAGCTGTTTAAGTCTATTTTCCTCAGGTTGCGTTTTCTCAGGTTTCTCGTTTTGCGCGCATGATATCTCAGAAAGTTTCTTATATATTTCGGTAAAACTTTTTGTTCATGCTTGTCTGGTTTATTTTTATGATCTGAACCTAAATTTGTTTACTTTTTTTGAATTATTTAATTTTTTTTTTGAAATTTTGTAAGTTAATATCAAAATTTTCCAAAATTTTGGGGGAAAATGATTTTTTAAAAAATATTAACTTTTATTTTTATTTAAAATTTAGGTTCAGATCATAAAAATAAACCAGACAAACATGCATGAAAAGTTTTACGGAAATGGATTACGGAAATAGATAAGAAACTTTCTAAGATATCATGCGCGCAAAACAAGAAACCAGCACTTGAGAAAAAGAGGCTTAAACAACTGCTTTAAACATTAATCTCTACGGGGGAAAGTTTACGCATTTTCACGATAACTTGAAAAGTTTTTTGCGTATGGTAATAAATAAGATATCAAATTGTTCAGAATTACATTATGCATAACATATATTTTTTCCAGAAAATTGAAAATTTTGAAGGTTAAGGGTCCTTAGACCCCTTAAAGGGTAAATTTTCGAAGTCAATCGCCCCCTTCTTGAATACTTTCTGGATCCGTCCTTGACTTTAAACCTGGGTTTAGCAACTAGAAAAAAAAAAAAACATGTTTTTAGGAAAACAACTATTTTTCACAAAGTAAGATTGTTTGAAAATATGAAGTAAGCTTAGGTGCTAAAATAAATTCCCGAACCTTCGACCCCTGACATGAAAGCTCCTCTCAAATTAAGTTTTTTTTTTTTGGAATTTCCATTTCTGAAAAACACCGAAGGAGTGTATACTAAACCCCATTCTTTACCTTAACGTCATCAAAGGTGTCCTGTAATTACTGTTTTTGGATTTCAATTAAAAAAACTTTGCAAAAGAAAGCTCCAGAAACCCATCTACGATCGTCTAAAATTAAGCTTTGGAAACTTCGAAAAACTTCCTATACAAAGTTCCGATACTTGAGTGTTAAGAGATGTTAAACAATTTCGTTTTTAAGACTACAATTCTGAAAAAAATCCGAGGGGGAGCACTCTTTTTCGTTACATTATTGACAGGCACGTAGCTAGAACTTTGTTATGGGGGTTGTCCAAGGTTGCACGAACTTCAAAAGAGGAGGCATGCTAAAGCAAAATTAGTAGCTCATATTTACGTTAAAAAATAAATCCAATTAAAGCTAATTATTAAAATATGATAATTAACTAAAATTAATTAAATAATTGAAATTTATAGAGCATTTATTTAAAAAATTAGTTAACAAAAATTTTACATTAACTGGCAAAGAAATTATTGTCAGTTTATAAAATTAACATTAAACTAAAAGTTATCCCATACTAAGTTTTCATACATGGATAGAAAAATTACATCACATAAGCTTCCTCTGTTCTGATGCTTTGAAAATGAGTGATATAATTCCTGTTAATAAAAAGTTCACAATAAAAGAAAATCGGAAAAGGAAAACTGTTCTATGGATTACTTTGAAAATGCAGGTAATAATTTAATAAAATATTAAAGCTTTGTAATATATTTCAACAAAATATGTACAAGTCATTTTATTTGAAAAAATAAAAAAATCTATATCTATCGAGTTGAATGTATAACTGTATAAATGCAATATAACGTAATTCCGCCACCCTGTCCGATTTGAACAAGATTTCTGGCAAAATTCAACCACCCTCTAGACGAAAATATTAGCAAGGTTTCATTTAAAAAGCTTGAACTAGTTCTTTATTTATCTACGTTTGTAACATTCTTTTGATAATACGAAATTGAATGAAATTTCTAATTTTTCCCGTTTTCTAATTATCATTTCTAACCATCATTTAACAGCTTGAACAATCTATTAACTCTTTGATGGACGGAGACTTCCTTTGCTGCAATCATTTGAAAAAAAAAAAGCGTATTGTCGTTTTTTTCTTTTTTCTTTTTTATCGTTTTTATTATTTTTTTGCAACGAATTGGTAAAATAAGTTATCTTAGGATCCGTTAGGTATTTTTTTTCCTTTCTAATGGGGCTTCGTTAGAGGCTTTAACCTTTTCGGACCTAGTGCGAACCACCGATATGGCATCTAGTCTTTCAAATGCTACCATTAAGGCGCGGATGTAACTGGCACAGGATATTTTGATGCCTAGTTTCCACCAGATGGAGACACTTGAGCTCTCTTCGATGCGAAACTGCACTAGGGGTTTAATTTTGTCAAGCCAAACGAATACCTGAGAGATCTTTTACCTGTCGAGTAATGGGAATGTATAGTGAATGAAATTAAGCATCTATATATTTTTATTTTAACAACATTTTGGAAAATGCAAATGATTGCTTTTTTATAAATGTTTTTTATAAGGTCATGAATGATTTGAACATTATTGGCGATTTTCCCCTGATGTTTTCAATTTGATGCTTCATTAAAAAGATCAAGAGGAGGCATCGCACCCACCTGTCTCACCACCAAACACGAGTTCAGTTTATTCTGACAATACAAAAAAACTTCTGTATAAATCAGTCTTTTTCAAATTAAAAATATAATTGTAAACAACTACAGGGAAAATGGCAATATACTCTATTACGAATTATCGTGTCAATATTTGATTATAACCTGGTTACTTTACTGTCTTTATTAGCAGTAAGCAAGTGTTCGACTCGAAAATTTCATAATTTGGAGTCAAACGTCAAATTTTGATTATTAAGGTAATCTTCGTCCCGATTGCGATAATACAGTAGCATCAAATTAGATACATTTTCAACAATATGTAATATGCATAAAGCTAGCCAATTTTTGGAATCAAAACTTATAGGTTTCTTATAGTCTCAGTTTGTAAATTTTTTGCTCCTCAGTCATCTGATGTTCATAAGTCTATAGACAATCTTTTGTAAAAACTCTTAGAATGATTGTGGTTAAAAATCCAGTAACGATTTAAATATACCTTCCAAAATCACATAACAATAATAACACTTCTGATTCTTTCATTTTCAAATTGGTATAACTTCCATTCTAGGAGCGATTTTGTAATCATCCTGTATTCTCGAAAGCATATCATATTTTATAACGTAGGTTTTGACTTCTTTTTCTTTCTTTTATGTGATGTTAGTAAAAGATATTCTATTGCAAGAAATAGCAAATAATTTTAACTTGAAAAAATTAAGAGTTTAAAAAAATAATTTTAATATAGACGTGAAAAACACAAGAAAATTTACCTCGCATTCACCTTTTTTTAATTATATGCGCAGTAAATAGCAGAAACTTTCACATAGTAATTTATAGTTAAATGCACATGTGGCGTTTTTTGTTGCGTTTAATGCTACCTTCGAAATTTTCTAATGATGGATGCATAGATGCTTATTAAATAATTCCTCAGTAAAAAAGCGGTAATACTAATCAGAAAATTTATTCCAATGAAACAAATAGAAATATGCTTTTCTTGAAAAACGGAACATAGAAGAAAGATTTTTTCTTTAGTTAAAAATAACTAGCCGCTCTTCTCTTGGGACCATAGACTCACATTTCAGTAAGATTTAAAAGTACGAATTTCAAATAATTACTTTTAAATTACATGTGTTAATATGGCTGAACTTGCAATTTCATAAACTGATCACAGTAAAATATTCAAGTAATTTTCAATTTCATTCTTCGCTTCATAAAATTTTGATGCAGCGAAAAGTAATTTCGTTGCATCAACTTCAAATTTATTTATTCACTTATGTTCAAAAAAATAAATAAATAAATAAATAAATAAAAAAAAATAAAAAAAAAAATAAAAAATAAAAAAAAAAACGAACTTTTCAGGATTACAGTTTAAAAGTTGTAAGCTTCCGGGGAGATAAGTAATGTATTATTGTTAAAAATAAACTAAAAGTTTAAATAAGATTATTAATCAACATATAAAATGAATCTGAAATGAATCATACCAAAAATATAAAGAGCAAAAATAAATTAATTAATAATTAATATTTATTTTTTCTCATTCTCAAACACACGAAATGTGTCGAATTTCTTTTTTGTTGCTGTCTGAACTTAGTTTTTAAATGGGAAAACATATTAACACATAAATTGCTCGTATTGTTAAGAAAACTTTAAAAGGGAACACTACAACTTACCTAGTTTGTGTACACTAAATTTTCTTCTGATTACAATTTTGTTCAAGATATGTTTCCTATAAGCGCGTGGTAGAAAAATACTGTGTGTTAAAACAGAAAATAGTAGGAATTTCAATTACTGATTCACCAGGGATGCACCTCACTGTCCTTCGTGCAGCATGTGTCTAGGAAATCAAGTCCAAACGGGAAAAAAGTCAAAACAAAAAGAAGAAAGAAAACCACACCATTGAGACTGGGGAATGTTTGTTTTCAATTACTTTGCCGATGGCAATCTGGTTCACTGAGGGAAAGGGGCCGAATTTCAAGGTCACCACTTCGGACGGAGTACGCGACACAGCAAGAGACAGGCGGCAACTGGGAACCCGCAGTTATTGCACGAGGTTCTCGTGTTCTGAATTGACTCGGACTCGGGGAAAATATCCGATTAATAGGAATATTTAAAGGGAAAATACCGGGTTTCATAAAATTTCTCTCTTTGGAAAATTTTTGTTGACGTGAGGTGCAACAACCGAGAAAAAGCAGACAGTGGTCTTTCGGAAAGGGGGGGCGGGTCCGGACCCCATGGACCCCCCCCCCCCTTGGCTACGTCCTTGTATTGATGATTGTCTAAAATAACGTTTTTGGAACTTCAGTTATCGAAAATAAGCCGAAAGTAAGTTCCTATATCTCGTCTCAAGGAGGGGTGATCACCCCTCTCTTGTATCCGTCCTTGCTTAAAATTGCTTAAAACCAAGAGCTTACATCACATTAACAAGAAGCACTAAAATAAGATGTAAAACTTAAATAGTACTGAAGATCATAAAAAGTGACACACATAATTTTCAAACTCATTTAACACACAATAGAAAAAGTGGTACACAACTGGGATGCACCATTACCAACCAAAAAAAGTCACTTTTTCTCTCGTTCACATTAATTTGTACAAAGATGTAACATGTTCTGCAATTCAGTTGATCGCATTGTTCTCTGGAAACTGTTACGAACATGTGGAGAAATAATGTCTTGAAGATCAGGAAAGTTTTGGCTTCTCATAATTAACGAAATGTTTCAAATGCAATAGAACCTTGTTTATCTGACCTCCGTTTTTCTGGATCTCTGGTTTATCTGAATCAAATTTGTAGAGTTGAAAAAAAAAAATCATTTAATAATTCACTTAAATAATAATTCTATTTTTCATGTTGTTCACTTAAAAATAGTTCTAAATCGTGAAAACAAGAACGGAACTATAAATGTGCAAATATTCGCTCTTTATTTTGATTAAATATACAGCCCCTGTATAGGGAGTACAATAAATTACAGTAATCTTACAGGCAACATGTCGTATTAGGAGTATGAGTCCGACACTACTGTAGCTGAACTATAAATGATAAAGTGTTTGCGAATAACAATCCAATGTAATTTTGTCACAAAGCATCGTTTTTTGGTGTAATAAAAATAAGACTACTTATTTGAGAACTAGCTGCGTTACCCGACTTTGCCCGGTCTACATTGAAAATAAAAATTGTGTCTAGTGACGTATATTCAACATTCAGGCTTTAAAAAAAAAAAAAAAAAACATCATGCTAAGTTTCCCTTCCAAACAATGACGACAGAAAATAGCTTTAAGAAATTAAAATGAGAAAGATGGATGTAAAACGAGAACCATGGAAACACAAAATAAAAGAAGTTAAGAAATTAAAGAGATGGAAAGAAACAATGGATTCAAAAGGCGTAACCATGGAAACGCGAAAATAAAATGGTTAACAACTTGAATGCAGATTAGATTTTTCGAACTTGATTTTAAAAGGCTTGTAACTTTTTTCTTTTGGAGATAGAAGCTTAGTTTTTCGATCGTACGTCGAGATAGATCTGGAGTAAAAAATGTCGCTCTATCTAATGGTGTCAAAAAGAAAATTGTGGGACAGTTGCTTCACTTTTTATTGATGTTTTTCATGAAGAAAGTAGTGCCTAAACAGCTATGCCTGAAAAAGGTTCGAGTTAAAAACGCAAATAACTCCCGCCGTAATTAAGTTAGAGCATTGAAACAAATTGCGTAGAACGCGGAAAATTTTACCCTTTCCAATGGTATGTAATATTTATGTATGCAAGTAATTTTTCACCCCCATATTCGTAAATTTATGTGAAAATTGGTCCTAAATTGGAATAAGAAAAAAAAAATTATCGACTTTTTTTTCTTACTGGTATGCAAAACTTTCCAGTGCTGAAGGAAAGATGCTCTGAAAATTTCAGCGAAATCGACCGAGTAGTTCTCGTGTTTTGCGCGTTCACACAAACAGACGCTTTTTAGAGACTTCATTTTATTCTATGTAGAGATGTTTTAGCTTATTACTCGGAGTATCCGGATTTTCGTTTTTCCAGACTGCCTTTTGTGACAATTAGTGCGCACAAAAGAGGCTGTCCCACCAAAGCCAAATGCCATAGGGATTAAGGTCTGGAGATCGGGGAGACTACAGATCACGGAAGTGGCGACTGATGACATGTTCTTCGGTAAAGTGGTTTTCGATGACGGCCTTAACTCATAGGTATGGAAGAGCTTGCGTTAGGATGGCTTATGGAAAAAACGATGGTGAAATCTAAGTAATGAACCAATCGTAAATGTGTACTTCTCCAAAAAACGCACTCTTTTTCTTTTTTTTTTTAAATTCAGATTTCTCATTGAACTAGAAAAAAATCGCCTTTTTGGTAATTTTAATTTAGTTTTGAGTTTTCAATTTCGTATCATCACTTCAATCTCACGAGTAAGATTAATTTTATTCAATGATTCTTTATGTTATTCTTTAAGATAAATTCATATGCTTTGTTCAGGGGATATTTTCAATGCTGACATCCATTCGGAAATGTACTTTATTGTATTTATTTATTGCTATCTTTACTTTTTAACGTGCTATAAAACTTCCGCAATTAATCCTAACTAAGCATTTTATGTCTTTAAAATACAATTAGAAGCATGAATTTTAAAAAATAAATCAAGTATTTTGCAAACCGAAGAAATTTTCATTTTTGAAATTAAATTGCGAGTACTCTTAATTCCTTTATATGAATTTCCGATCAGATATCAGCTTTAAGAAATTATTCTTAGGCTAGAAAACTAATCCGTCTTGAAGAATAACAGAAATAATTAAAGAATGAACTAGTTTTGAGTTTTGTAAAAAGTTTCAGCATAAAAAAGAAATAAAAACGTTGAATTGTACGAATTGCAGATCACTGCAGACACGTGTTTCGGGATCACAACGAATTCCCTTTTCAATGCTAAATAAGCGTATGGATAGAAAGATATCAGACAAAAGCTAATGCAAAATAAGTGAGCTCATGGGAAAGAAAACATCCGACAAAAACTAAGTGGCGTAACTTGGCTTTTGTCAGGTGTCTTTTCATCTATGAGCTCACTTACTCTGCATTGAAAAAGAGGTTCCTTTTAACCTCGAAACACGTGTCTGCAGTCATCTGCAATTTGTGCAATTTAACGTTGTTATTTCCTTTTTATACTGGAACTTGTTACAAACCTCAAAAATAAATTAAAATTACCAAAAAGACGACTGTTTTCCAGCACAATGAGAAATCTGACATATATACAAATACAAATGTGACGACAAGCAACAGGCTCTGGGCCCAGCTAGACCGGTCCTAGTCAATTTACAATCCCCAGTGAAGATCAATGGCCCTCTTAAAACTGTCTACTCCTTTGCTCATTACCACCTCTTCCGGTAAGCTGTTCCAAGGTTCCACTACCCTGCTAAAATAATAATTTTTCCTAATATCTATGTTAGCCTGAGATTTAAATAGCTTAAAACAATGACCCCTTGTCCTGTTTTCAGTGCTAAACTTTAGCCCCGTAACGTCATTTTCATTTTAATAAATTTAAACAACTGAATCATGTCCCCTCGATTTCTTCTTTGCTCAAGACTACATTTTTAGCCTTTTAAGCCTGGAATCGTAGTCTAAATGAGAAAGTCCACTTATTAGCCTTTTAGCCCCCGCCTTTGAACCCTTTCCAATACATTAATATCTTTCTTAAGATAAGAAGACCATAACTGAACAACATACTCCAAATGAGGTCTTACTAAACTCCTAAACTCTTAAACTAGATTCTCTTTTACTAGTCTGTCAACATTGACTTTTATGTGTGATGAAGTAGTTTGAAGACACTTCTC
Source organism: Uloborus diversus (assembly GCF_026930045.1). Lineage (NCBI taxonomy): Eukaryota > Metazoa > Arthropoda > Arachnida > Araneae > Uloboridae > Uloborus > Uloborus diversus. The sequence goes on along the minus strand of NC_072738.1, from coordinate 5,255,533 downwards.
GAGATAAGCGTTAGAAACATTATTCCTTAGTTCTGACTTTAGATTCTTCAACTCGAAAATAGCTCCACGCAGATTTAAGTACTGCTAAAAATGTGAGGAGCTATGCAAGCCTGTCACCGAGCATGAGATCTGGTTACTGGAAATTGATCATTTTTAACATACAAAATGAATAAAAATCCAATAGACTAAAGTTTTTAATTTCTCTTGCAAATCGCTGCTGTTGTTGTTGTTGTCGAGCGCCAGCTCGGCTGGCAATTTGGGGTGCGCTGCTTCACTTTTCCAACTGTACTGTAATTTGGTGATAAGTCCAACTTTCACAATACACACAGCCTACTAGCAAAATTTCTTGCATCAACATTGACAGATCTTGATATTATATTGACGGCGTCAATATTGACGTGTTTCATACTGCATAAAGGTTGCATAAAGATTAAAAAGCAATACTGCAATAACAACACGTATGCAACATTGCATTCATCTTAAAATACCTATATTGATATTACCTTACAATATCAGTATTGCATACATGTTGATGCCGTCAAGATGGTATTGATTTCATGCTGTCGCCGTCAAGGTAATTAGTACAAAATAGAACAGGTGGACCTTTGTTGATACTTGCGCATGCGCACAGTTCTTTATACCCAGCGTCCCTTGCATTGCTGGCATGTTATCTTCCTCATTCGACCTTCGATACAGTCGTTCCTGGAGCTCCACGCTGCACGTGGCGTTGCATTCTTTAGGCTTCGCTAAGTTTATTCCTTTAGTTATTAGTGTGGAATAGTATTGTTTTAGGAATAACTTATGAATGACTGATAACTGCATTTGTTTACTACTATAGTATTAGACAAACCATATTGCAGACAATGTGTGATCAATGATAGAAATGGCCAAGACCGTCCCTAGAATTTGAAACTAAGGACATGCAGCCCAGAATTTCGTATCATCACTTCAATCTCACGAGTAAGATTAATTTTATTCAATGATTATTTATGTTATTCTTTAAGATAAACTCATATGCTTTGTTCAGGGGATATTTTCAATGCTGACATCCATTCGGAAATGTACTTTATTGTATTTATTTATTTATTGCTATCTTTACTCTTTAACGTGCTATAAAACTTCTGCAATTAATCCTAACTAAGCATTTTATGTCTTTAAAATACAATTAGAAGCATGAATAAAAAAAAAAATAAGTCCAGTATTTTGCAAACCGAAGAAATTTTCATTTTTGAAATTAAACTGCGAGTACTCTTAATACCTTTATATGAATTTCCGATCAGATATCAGCTTTAAGAAAATATTCTTAGGCTAAAAAACTAATCCGTCTTGTAGAATAACAGAAATAATTAAAGAATGAACTTTAATTCTCGAGTTTGAAGTGAAAATAATGCAAATAAATAAATAGATAAAACACCCTGTAAACGTACTGATTTCATACTGTCATGTCAATGTATCCTGACATTTTCCTGTCATATTAATATGTATTCAAGATTACAAAAGCAAGATCATCTTGCCTAGACCTTGATTTCATACTGTCATGACAACATCTTGATATTTTAATGTCATATCAATACGTATGCAGCCTACCTAGATATTTTCCTGATATTATGCTGCATACACCTTGTCAGGCAATATTGTGGCAGCCCGCTGACAGTATAAATGGAGTAACATAACAATACTGAGGCAGCACTAATGCAAGATGATTTTTCTTGCATGTCAACATTTATACAATACGGAGGCAAGATATTTTGCTTACCTGAGGCCATATATGGACCCGTTTATAGGGTAGGCAACCATTCACCAGCACAACAACACATTCAAAGGACAAGGACAGGAGAGAGAAAGCAAATCCATGACCGAGCTGGGATTCGACACCGGGACCTCCCCATCGCAATCAGACTTCTCTACACTGAAATACAATAAGTCCCATTTGATTAATGGTTATTGAAATGACAGCAAATAATTAAAAAAAATACATCGAAAAACTTAATCGTTTAGGAAAGCCATTGAAATATACACAGCGGGCCGCAAGCGGCTCACGGATCACTGCTTTAGCTCATCAAATAATTTACACAGCAAGAAAACTCTTCTGTATAAATTGTTTAGTGCTTCATAGATGGCGCTGCAAAAATCAAACTTAGGTGAATTGAGATTGAGATGATACTAAGGCTTATCTTCAAGCAAATGTTTTTTATGTTAAGGTACTGTTAGGATCAGGCTCATCATTTTGGATTTTCCAAGGATGCGGGTGGGAGTATATTTATTCAATGTAAACTATACCAACAAAAGGAAAAAAAAAAACAACACGCTCACTTACATGTAAATACGTTAATTTTCCAAAGTCAGGGGGCAATTGACCCCCTCACAACTATGAAGGGCCTATAGTTAGGAATCTTTAAAAGCTGCATCAGTCATTAAGAAGAAACAGTGCGAAATGATAGAAAGCCAAATTCGAGTATTTTGGATAAAATCAATTTTGTACATATATTAAATCTGTTAATATTTTTGTTTATCTACCAGTTATTTTTATATTTTGCCGCTTATTTGAGTATGCATGATCAATTCCACTTGTCGTTGGTCAAAAATGTTCGTCTTAATTCATGCAGATCTCTCTAACGTTCAATTGGAGGGACCTAAATAGAAAAGAATGGTACGGTAGAACCTCATGTACCCGGACTAAATGGGACAAAACAATCCGGAAACTCAAAAATCTGGATAATAAAGGTAGTATGGGTAATAAAAAACGCAAATCCTTAAAAAAATAAATAAATAAATAAATAAAAATAAAAAATAGAATTGCGATTATTACGACAAAACCCATATTTTGCAGGCAAAATATTATAACATTTTTTCACATAATTCCTTAACCAAAGAATTGGTTTACTATCTTCTGGTTCAAACCCGTGTGTTGTTTCAAAAAAGAAAAACAAAGCAAGGTCAATCATTCTTGCGTGCCGTGCTTCATTTCACGGCACGTTGAAACAAAGCACGGTAAATCTAGCGTTTTATAATCTTCTTATAATCTCCTCGATCTTAAATTTTTTGAGGTCCGGAAATTCTCAATTCGCCGAATAAAACTCCACATTTCGTGCAATGGTGATAATTTTGTCAAATGGTCAGATAAAATTTACCGAATAAGGAAATTTTTGGAAGGTCACGTCATCTCCCCGAGGCTCCCCTGTTCCCAAAGATTACCTTTGGAAAGTCAGTGACCTCCCAAAAAGGGCATCCCTGCGTACTGTCTATACAGAAGCAGTACATTTAATCAAAAAGGAAAAAGGAAAAAAAAATATTAATTTGAATTTTTGTCATCTTGAATTCAAATTATGTTTTTCGCAATCACGAGTGTGTGTGTGTGTGTATGAATGCGCGTGTGTGTTTGTGTAGGCGCATGTGTGTGGGTGCGTGTGTGTGTATGTATGCATGTGTGTGCGTGTTGTGTATGCAGTACTGTGTGTGTAGGCGTTCGTGTGTGTGTGTGTGCGTAGGCATAAGTGTTTGAGTTTGTATTGTAATTTATTTGTCTACAAGTAGTTTTTATCAGACCTCGGCCGCATTGATGTCCACAGTTGAAGACAACGATCCAAAAGTATTACTTTTTATCAATCCAGAAGATTGCCTTTTTCTCGCTTTAACAAAAGCCTGATGTCTCTATTTCTTTTTAAGTCGGTAACCAAGATAAGTTCTGATGCATATAGGGCACCGGCATTTATTTTGTTCAAGTGAACTCAGAAGAAAAACTCCATCTATGGCGAGCAAAACACCAAAAACTTTTTTCTTTTTTCAAATATTTATGTTGCTTCTAGATAATAAAAGCTTTGAATAATGAAAAAATAGAGAACGAATACGCTAGGCATGGATCTCTCTCTCTCTCTAATGAAGACTGACGAGGATTCCGTGCTTGCCGGCTCCTCGTGGGTGGGATGTATGGAAAAAATATGAATACTCTTTTCGCTTTTTATTTCAGTTTATTTCTTAGGTCGCATTAAGTGCATGCTATAAGGATAGGGTGGTGTAAAAATAGAGAAAAGGAGATGTTTTCCTCTGAACGGAGCTGCACAGAATTTAAGAAAACAGCTCAGAAACTTAGCGTACTTGGCTAAGAAGAGGATCACATAAACCAAAAAATAGCTGTAAACAAATACAGTTGTTCCTTGTATAACACGGTTAATTCGTTCCGTGTAGTATCGAAACCGTGTTATACGAGATTCCGTGTAGTATCGAAACCGTGTAATACGAGACTTTTTTAAAAATAACTTTTTAACTTATTTTTACTTCCTTTTACAAAAAAGGAAGTATTGTATTCGCGAAAAAATTTTCACTGAAAAATCGGCCTTAATTTCCATTTTCTCACCCCCGAATGAATGTTGAGTATTTTTTTCGACCCGACCACACGTGGATATATGCCTAGGAACGTACAGACGCCCGAAATATCCATTTTGACGATCCCCGAGTTAATTACAACGAGTTTTCTCGTGACGTCCGTATGTACGTATGTATGTGCGTATTTGCGTATGTGTGTATGTATCTCGCATAACTCAAAAACGGTATGTCCTAGAAAGTTGAAATTTGGTACGTAGACTCTTAGTGGGGTCTAGTTGTGCACCTTCTCTTTTGTTTGCATTCGGATGTTTCTAAGGGGGTCTTTTGCCCCTTTTTGGGGTGAAATCATTGTTAATTTCGATGTGAACTCAAGTGGTGTTATAATTTGTCGGACACTTGGCGATATATTGTTAGTCTTTTGGTCGCCAAGTTTTATCACCAACTTGGCGACAAATTTGGCGATTTTTTATAAAAATTTTGTTTCAATTTGGCCACTGTTGGTGATATTTAGAAAGTAAACAATTGAATCACATTAAAATTGCCAATAATGGGGAAATGACATTAAATTGGAATAAAAGGAAGTCGACTCGTTTAATCTAATTAATCATGTACATTGTAAAATTCATGTAAATATGTATCGTGTTGTATCCTAACAGTGTTTCGTGTTTTATCGAAAACGTGTTATACGAGACTTTGAATTAATGTAAATCAAGGGATGTGTACCGTGTTATGTCGAAACCAAGTTTTATAAAAGCAAAGTTAAAACTTATTAGAGTTATCAACCGTTAACAGAATGAATTAAACAAAAATGAAATTCCATCTTTTTTTACTTCCTTTTACAAAAAAAGGAAGTATTGTATTCGCGAAAAAAATTTCACTCAAAAATCGGCCTTAATTTCCATTTTTCTCACCCCCAAATGAATGTTGAGTTTTTTTTCCGACCCGACCAAACGTGGATATATGCCTAGGAACCTACAGACACCCGAAACATCCATTTTGATGACCCCCGAGATAATTACAACGAATTTTGTCGTGACGTCTGTATGTACGTATGTATGTGCGTATGTGTGTATGTGTGTATGTATCTCGCATAACTCAAAAATGGTTTGTCCTAGAAAGTTGAAATTTGGTACGTAGACTCCTAGTGGGGCCTAGTTGTGCACCTAAGGGGGTCTTTTGCCCCTTTTTGGGGGGAAATCATTGTTAATTTCGATGTAAACTCAAGTAGTGTTATAATTTGTCGGTCGATATATCGCCAGTCATTTGGTCGCCAAGTTTTGTCGCCAACTTAACGATAAATTTGGCGATTTTTTTTTATATTTAAATTTGGTTTCAATTTGGCCACTGTTGGTGATATTTAGAGAGTAAACTATTGAATCACATTAAAATTGCCAATAATGGGCAAATGACATTAAATTGGAGTAAAAGGAAGTCATGTGATGCACACATCAGCTCGTTTTAAAGATAACATTCGTGTTATATCAAAACCATGAAGTATTAAACTCATGTTTTATACCGTGTAAAATCGAAACCGTGCCATAATAATCGTAAATTTTGTACCGTGTTGTACAAGTACCGTGTGACGCCTGTAAAAATAAACGAACAATAAAAATTAATTAAAGAAATACTGCTACTAATAACAGCAATAATGTATGGATACATTTTTTCCCGAACTTTCATAAGTTACTTACAAGGTATCGCATAATACTGATTCAAAAGCACCAAAAGCTGCTGAACACTAAGAACATTTACTAACCAGGGCTGTGGAGTCGGAGTCGGAGTCGGAGTCGAAGAGTCGGAGTCGGACTAATTTTGGGGTAAAGGAGTCGGAGTCGTTGGAAAACATGTCGACTCCGACTCCGACTCCGGGCTTCTTTTTGTCTTTCATTTTTATTGACTCTCATTGCATTTTTGAAAAACTGACTACTAGCAATTGGTTCGATTACATGTATAAAAAGTTACTAATGAAAAAAAATAACTGCTACAATGGCAATCAGCTAGCTTGAGTGCTTATCGAACGTTCTGTAGCCGTCCCCTAGTTTGCTTGCTTTTTAACTTAACTAATATATAGCAACTGTCAGCAAACAGTTTTATCGCCTAACATTTTCAAGTAATCAATTTCAAATAAAAATAAAAATATAGTGTTTTGTTCGATCTCAGTTATAAAATAATAAAAAGGACGTAACAATTTAGTAAGTCCGGGCCCGTACCTCAGGTGGAAACTTTTGAGAGTGATCGACAAATAAGTTCTTGCGCGAAAACACGAATACAAAAGATCCGATGAAATAATCTAATGTTTTTTTTTTTCTTTATTAAGACTATTTCTATAAGTTTGGTTCTCACTAAAAAATTTGGAGCAAAATAAGTATAAATGATTTCTTGATTACAATACTAAATAATTGCAGTTAATCTTAAAATCTTCACATTAAGGTTAATTCTAAAGCAGCCAATAAAATTGAAATTAAAAATTTAGCGAAGAAGAAATATAGGTATAGTAAAAACTATTCGTATAAATCTGTATACCGCCGCATTTTGTGTAAAATTTGCTCCTGACGTATATGTGCCCTATTTTCGTTGAAATTTTATTGATGAAATATAATTCAAAATATAATCGGGAGAATTTTCAGAATTAAAGTATTTATACCTTTTATAAACTCTGAAATTAACTTTAGGTGTCACCTACCACATGGGTGTCACCCGGGGCAAACCACACCCTCTCAAGAACTTGGACTTAGAAAAAAAAAAGCTTTTTTCCTCTCAAATTACAGCTTTCAAAAATTGAAAACACACGATTTGATCAATATCTATTTGTTAAAGATTAAAGGGGGCAAGGTTCCTTTTCAATTTTTTTAAAGGAATTTTTAAGTCATTTCATTTTTAAACTCGTAACTGTTGGAAAATTTGATTTTTAAATTGAATTTCTAACGTTGTATGCATCTTGGGTTTACAAAAAAATGCGAAATTTTCATAAAAAGGAATTAATATTTTAATCTCTGTTTAAAGGTTTCCCCCCTTCTCCTGAAGGGAGAGAGGGAATTGAAAAATACAATTAAAAAAATCCGGAGTCGGAGTCGGAGTTGGAGTCGGGCGTTTCAAAATCCAGGAGTCGGAGTCGGGGTCGGAGTCGGCCATTTTCCTTCCGACTCCGCAGCCCTGTTACTAACTATGTGAAAATGCACAGTGCACATTTTCACATCTACCTTCTTTCTTGGTGTCTGCTTTAACGAACATAAAGAAAAGACGATATCGAATTACAGCTCATTAAGGAAATTGGAAAGCGGTAAAAGATATTCTCGATTAAAATTAGAAACTTAACCATTTTACTTCACCTACGTAATTCAATCTCCTAAATGGGTGCCATTACCTTATCGGAAATTAGAAAAAGGGCGTCGAGGGCAGAATAAACGCTAAATGAATTGCGTCGCCGTTTGTAAATAGCGTTAAATGACTATCGTCTAAAAGGTTCCGAATAAGGACAAGATTACTTAGAAGACCAATTAGGATAGACTGTTTGGCTGTCATTAGAAAGGGATGTAAGATTATTTGATTACGATGCCTTCTGTCATGTACGTCACCAAAATACCCGCTGCAGACCCATCATTTAGGCGGGGAAGGGGAGGAAGAGTAACTGTAACGTTAAAAAAGTGTGCAATACACGTTTGACAAAGTATATATATATATATATATATATATATATATATATATATATATATATATATATATATATATAAAGGGTGTCCCAAAATTAACGCAAGATTTGAATTTGCCGCCATTTTTGCAATAAATGGTTGGCAACCCTGAAAAAAGAAGTATATATATATATATATATATATATATATATATATATACACACTGGTATGCAAAAATTAAGGACGAGACGGTTTTTTCAATATAACTTTGTACAAAAGCTTTCCAAATCAACACATTTAATACCGTAAGATCCCCAATACGTAAGGACATGTGTAATGTAAGCAACACTTACTAAAAGAGAAATCAGAGGGATAAAAAGAAGCTTTATTGAAAAAGTAGCATGGAGCGCAATGCGACTGAAGGCCAAAACATCCCTGTGACGGGTGTCCAGCAAGAAACATCCGGTCTTTAGTAGGGGATATGATCTCCTCCGACTGCTAGGCAGGTTTCACAGCGTCTGCCCATGCTGAGAATGAGGGTGTCAATGAGTTGTTGAGGCAATGCTGCCCATTCGTCTTGCAGCGCCAATCGAAGCTCCCGAATCGTTACTGGTGGTAAGGTACGAGCTGCCAAGCGTCCGCCCAGAAAATCCCATGCATGCTCGATGGGATTGAGATCCGGAGATCGTGCCGGCCAATCCATACGTTCAATATCCTCACTCTCTAAGAGCTGTTCGGCAGCTACTGTGCGATGACATGGTGCATTGTCGTCCATGAAAAGGAACTGCGGACCCATAGCGCCTCTAAAAAGACGAACATATGGAAGAAGAATCTCGTTACAATAACGGGTCCCGTTGACTGAACCTGCGTCGAAGATGTGAAGGTCTGTACGACTACCAAGCATGATACCTTCCCAAACGAGAACACCGCGACCTCCATACCTGTCCCTTTCAATGATGTTCGAGGGAGGATTGCGGCTTCCCCACTCTCTCCAGATGAGTATGCGATGAGAATCGCTACTCAGACTGAATCTGCTCTCATCTGTAAAGAGTACTCGTCCCCATTCACTGTCTCTCCAATTCCGGTGTTCCCGGCACCACAGAGAACGCCTTCTCCGATGGGCAGGCGTTAGAGGTACACACCGTATAGGGCGTCATGCAAACAGACCACCACCGTGCAGTCTTCTGGCCACGGTAAAACGCGATATCGGTCGTCCAGTCGCCTGTGTCGTGTGTCGAGCGATTTCTCCCGCTGTCTGCTGCCTGTTTCTTCTGGCCTGCAAGAGAATATACCGGTCATCTGCGGGTGTGGTTCCTCGTGGACGACCTCTACTGAACCCCCGGATAGCTGTTCCTGTAGTTTGAAATTTTCTCCAAAGTTGTGAAACGATGCTGTGAGCAATTCCGAACTCTGCAGCCGCACTTGTCACACTGCGGCCTTCCTCCAACTTCCCAATGATTCGACCTCGGGTAAAAGCATCCAGATGTCGTCTAACAGATTGATTACTCGCCATTTCTCGCTGAGGCAGCAACTCAATGTGATTTTAACTGCTATACGGCGTGCAATCTCTTTGCCAGAAATACCGATCTTACACCGACAACGTGCTTTATTCAGACACTCCCCCATTACGTCTGCCTAAATATCTGCGCATGTGCTACCGTACATCACCTTACTTAATCTCCTGATTGGTCTTTCTGTCCGCTCTGCCTCTTCGTTCAGCTGATATGCTAATTTTTCGACTTCGTCCTTAATTTTTGCAGAGCAGTGTATATATATATATATATATATATATATATATATATATATATATATATATATATATATATATATATATATATATAGATATGTGTGTGTGTGTGTGTATACACTCACTGGCTAATGAGTTATAAACCTTTTAGATTTGCATTCGAATATGTGCACTGTGTAAAGGTCTGGAGGGAGTATCATGATGTGGAGCATGTTCTGCTGGCATGGAAGTGGTGTCCTGTTGTTCTTCTAGGGTAAGCAAACAGTCATGCAATCGATGCTTTGATTTTCTGGCAGATCAAGTGCACCCTGCAACGTTGCATTTTCGTCCTGATGGCGATGGATACTCACTACCACAGTATTACGTCACTGCCAGGTTAGGTTTGCCCCAAGTATAACTTGTAAAAGCTCCATATTACATTGAGAAAACTTTTCACCATTAAGTTAGCTGCAGCTATGTTTTGCTAGATCTTGACTAATTTCTTAGTGAAGTTTTGAGCTTTATTTTTAACAGTATACACACATTTTTCAGTTTTAGGACTGGCATTTATGATAGTGCATATTACAAATGGCGTGTATATAAGTCATTTAACTGGTTTTTTTTCTCTTTTTTTAAAAATACTTTTCAGTAGTTGTACCTAGACACAGAAATTGCTCGAGTAGTACACATTATACAGTCTAAAATTTTCCGAAAGGCAATAAAAAGAAAATGGGAAAAAGCATGGTCTTTGATTGATCCGTTTGATTGGACATTCGGTTAATCAGCATCCGTGTAATTTGCGCTCGATTGATGTAGAAATTACTACGCTGGCGCAAGCACTTTGGAATTCACTGCACTGTTATTTCAGCTTTTATTGATGACTAGTGATACCCGCACGGCTTTGCCCGTAATAGAAAAATCAAAAGGTCTTTTGGTTCGCCTGTATATTTACAAATAATGTATGGTGAATTTTCTCGCCAGTTGGCTTGTACCCATCTTACGGTTCCATGTTATGATAATTTCGTATCTCGCCAATTGGCTTGTGCCCATGTTACGGTTCCACGTTATGATAATTTCGTAATTTATTCGTCCATCTTATGATATTTTTTTTCTTAAAATTGGAATAGAAAAAGAACCACATCGAATTTTCGAAAAATCGCTTCGAGGTGCACACCCCTATGCTACATACTAACTTAGTGCCAATTTTCATGAAAATCGGCCGAACGGTCTAGGCGCTATGCGCGTCACAGAGATCCTACAGACATCCAGACATCCTCCGGACAGAGAGACTTTCAGCTTTATTATTAGTAAAGATTCCCGTTCGTCGGTTTAATCTCAAAGATGCAGACGTCCAAATAAGGAGTAGAGGTACTTTCGGAACTATCCTTTATTTATGTTTCCGATTTGCAATGCGGCGCATTAAAACAAGCTTCAGCGCAGGAGGATTCGGCACCATTTTCGGGCAATTAAAATGAATTGTATGGGCCGAAGTGACGCACGCAAATAATACATGACGTAAAGGATGATGGATTTGTCAACGAGCCAAAACGTGGAGCGCCGTGCGAATAATTTATTGCTATAGAATTCGCATTTATTTTGAAAATAATCATTTTATGAGCTTAATGTACCAATATTAATGACGGCAATATACTGCATTAATTATTCATTTTAATTGTTTACTAGCGGTACTCGCACGGCTTTGCCCGTAGGATAAAATTAAAAGGCCATCTGACTCGCCTGTATATTTACAAATAATGGATGATGAATTTCTCTCCAATTTGCTATGTTAATTTGCTTGCCCATGCTACGGTAATTTGCTCAACGCTGCCATCAAAAATTAAAAGGCCATCTGACTCGCCTGTATATTTACAAATAATGGATGATGAATTTCTCTCCAATTTGCTATTTTAATTTGCTTGCCCATGTTACGGTAATCTACTCGTCCACGTTATGATAATTTGCTCGTCCATGTTATGATAATTTACTCGTCCATGTTATCAGAATTTGATGGATAAAATGTTCTTAAAATTGGAATAGAAAAAGAACAAAATTGAATTTTCGAAAAATCGCTTTCAGTTGCTCACCCGTATGCTACGAATTCATTTTGTGCTAAATTTCATGAAAATCGACTGAACGGTCTAGGCCAGCGTTTCTCAATTTTTTTTTGTTAGTGGAACCCTTTTTAATGCTCACTTTTTTTGCGGAACCCCTGGTTTTTCGTCACCAGTTTGCGGTGGCGTAGCCAGGATTTTAGAGGGGCCAGTGAGTGTATACACACACACACACACACACACACATGATCAAAGCATCGATTGCATGACTGTTTGCTTACCCTAGAAGAACAACAGGACACCACTTCCATGCCAGCAGAACATGCTCCACATCATGATACTCCCTCCAGACCTTTACACAGTGCACATATTCGAATGCAAATCTAAAAGGTTTATAACTCATTAGCCAGTGAGTGTATACACACACACACACACACATATCTATATATATATATATATATATATATATATATATATATATATATATATATTCAGAGGGGCCCCAGGTTCTTATCTCAAATAGACTATCAGATTAAATAGCATTAACTCTCTCTTTGTTAAATCGCTAATTAAATAGATTTCATTAACGATCATGCTAATCATTGATAACTGATAGCTATTACAGTGGAATTCGCCTAATAGAAACTCAGGTTAATCGGGCCAGCCGCTTATTCTAAAGAAATCTTAAAGGACCAAAACAAATCCCATTACACAAGCCTAATATTATTCTCTTATTGGGACCGAAAATCCGTTTAATTGGACCAAGGAACAAATTGGAAAAAAAAAAATGAAAATCCCCTGCTTGAAGCGAGTTTTAGGTATGTTGACGTAGTACTTAATAGTCCTCTATAATATTAAAATCTGTTCGCGTCCGTCTGTCTGTCTGTCTGAAGATCGATCTTCTCCAGAACCGCTGCGAATCGAGAGTTAAACGAGATACCGATCAATTCGAAATTTTCCAAAGAAAACGATAGGACCAATCTCGTAACTGTGTGACTTTAATTAGCGGAGATATTAATTAAAACGTTAATTAACATAACGTTATTCAGGAATTTTTATTTCTTTCCTCTTGCCATTTTGCATATGCGTGAGCAAGTAAAATTCTATTAATTGTTTTAAAGAGATTTTTTTGGCTGCTGTTCAAATCTTGAAACAACGTTTCCATCTAGAATTTCATTTTAAATTAGTTTAAAATTGGTTGCCCTATTAAAACATAGCCTTTATTTTATCGTCTGCCCTTTTTTATTTTTTACATTCAACGTTCTTAACTCTTTTCAGCATATGAAAGTTGTTTCTTTAGCTATGTTTATTGATTGTAGTGGAAGTTTATCATTCACCGGCCTCATATTTTGGTACGCTTAGGATGTGCGACTAATTATGTTTATTTTGTTGGACTTTTTCCCGTCACATGGGTGAGTTTTCGAATTGTAATAACTCTCTTTTTCCTTCCTGTTTCTATTTTTAAAATACAGTTTATATCGTTAAAAGAACATGTTAAATTAAGATTGTTTGGATTTCTTTGTGCAACATAGTTGAACAAAAAAGATTGTTTTTAAGGATTTTAACTAAAGCTAAATTGGAATCTGATGACTTGGTATTAAATTAATGCTTATTGGTAGTTATTTAGTCTTGGTGCTTTAGTTTCATGTAATCAACCAAAAAGTATGTGTCATTCTATGTAAAAAGCTGATTGTAATTTTGCATAAATAGTTCAGATATAGTCTATCACATGTAATTCATTTTAACGTGAGCACAGATTATAGTTGATAATCCATATATTTTCATCTTTTGTGCTAATTGAAAATACTCATAACTTGTATCATTGATAACTATAATTAGCGTTAAAGAGATTTTTGCCAAAAATATGTGCAAAAAATGTGTTTTGCAAACCTTGCAATACGCGTATTTTTGTATTCCTCAGCGCTTTAGAAACTGATGTCAGAGTAATACAAAAACACCAATTGGACATCTCTTTCATTTTTTAAGTAACCCGTGCAACGCCGGGCACGCAGCTAGTAAGTGCAATAAAAATTAACAATAATGGTTCCTTGAAACTTTCAATTAAATTCAGCAGTATTTACAGGAAAAAAATGGTTAACGAAACTTCCATTGCATGGCGGCACTGTTCCAGCAAAGATCAAAATATCACTGAAATTTCAAATTTCTGCAATTCAATTCGCATGTTAAATAATATGTAAAGTATAAAACCAATTTTTTGGTTTTAAAATATGTAATTTACATTTCATTGGAATTTTTAATGACCGATTTGTACTTTTTGTCACTTTTTTCCCCTCTCTCTCATTTTCAGTTACTACTGGTTATTGAGAATCGATACCGGTTGAAAGGAATGTATCTAAAACCGTATCGGTCTGAACATGTTGTTGAACGAGTGTAAAACGATTACTCGCTTTGTTTTAATTTATTTTTTAACTAGCTGTACCCGACGCGCGTTGCTACGCCAACAAAAAAATACATCATTATACTGATTATCATGACAATCGGTTGAACGGGGCAGAAGTTGCTACTCTGCAGTGCCACCTGGTGGCGAGTGGCTTCAATGAGCATATTATGCACCTTCTCCGTGGAAAAATACATATATATAGCAATTTTCATAATAATCGGTCCAGGTATCAAGTGAAGCCGTGACTATACTCAAATTTTGTACTCACGCAGTTTGCAAGATCAATCAATCGCTAAAAATATCAAATAGAAAAAGTTTTAAATCCCCCCGTTGCATGAAAAGCCATAAAACAATAAAGAAAGAATTCATTTGTTCAAACTCAAGAAAAATGGCAACAGCCAATTTTCTTGTTCCATAATTCTTATCCATGAGATCTTTCACGCGAATTAATTTCTGTAGCCGATAATTTTATTCGTATTTATCCAATGGATTGTGACTTAAATTGGAATAAAAAGGGAACTATCGATCGGATTTTTTTCGAACTGGTCTATAAACATTCCCAGTACCAAAAATAACAAACGGTGAAAGTTTCAGCCAAATCTGCCAGGTAGTTTTTGAGTTCATGGATGGCATACAGACAAACATTCATTTTTATATATATAGATGGAAAAATTTCGTATGCAGCGATTTTTCTTCCTTGTATGCTCACCATACATATGTGGCTTATAATAATCAAAAGGGCATTTACTTTTTTTGTTTATAGCATATTCGGTCCAGCTTCATAGATCCTGTCCGCTTTATCGGACCAGCCAGTTATTAGGACCAAAATGGCCCCGTCCCAATGCGGTCCTATTAAACGGAATAGACTGCATTTGTTATTGTAAAATACCAATACACTCCTATTTGTACCTCTGAGTAATTTTGAAAGGGGAAAATAACCTCAGAATTTATAAATGAGTTATATTATTAAAATATGTTTTCAACTAGGAAAAGAAATACTTACCTACAATAGTATTAATAACTCCCTTAAATTAACACAAAAAAAGTTTTTGAACCATAAAAATTAAAATGTCTTTAATGCTTCAACAATTTTTTGATTATTTATAAATCATGGACTTGGATGTTACTATGTGTTAACGTCAGACAGAGTTAGAACATTTAGGTGCCTTTGACCAGTACTGCTTCTTAAATTGGTCCTCACTCCTTGTTGAAATCGTCCTTTCAACTGCTGCCATAGATACAGGGAGAGTATCTAGTATCAAGAGCAGAATATATAAAATTGACGTCAAAAATCCTAATTTTGAGCAATATTTGGTAAAGTTGTAAAAGAAGGGGCTTAGTGTGCACTCCCAAAATATTTTCAACATTGAAATCACTCTCAAAGTATCTTTGCTGATATTAGGAGATCTACAGCTTCTTCGGAAAATTCTCGAAATAGAAGTTTTTAAAACGCAGTTTTAGGATATCTTTAGAGACATTAGGTGAGAAGGAGGTGTTTTGTGATTGATCTAGGAAAATTATGAAATTGAAATCTTGAAGGCACAATTTTGGGCTATTTTTGATAGTCTAAAATTTGCATTATTGAAGGCAACAAATAAAATTATCCCTATAGTGACTGTCTCTGATGTATTACAATACCACTCAGATAACAAATTTTGCAAAAGTAAATTTATTTTTAATTTTGAAGAAGAGTCATTTTTATCGATTTTTTAAAGAACGAATTTGAAAGGTGTGAAAAGAAAGCATGCAAGACTCGTGGAACCCTTGAGAGAGCTCCGTGGAACCCCGGGGTTCCGCGGAACACGATTTTAAGAAACGCTAGTCTGGGCGATATGCGCGTAACAGAGATTCAGATAAACAAACTTTCCGCTTTACTATTAGTAAAGATTTTGAGCGGAATATTTTTCCTGTACCAGATAGCTTTATATTCTACCACTAGCTGTACCCGACGCGCGTTGCTACGCCAACAACAAAATAAATCATTATACTGATTTTCATGACAATCGGTTGAACGGGGCAGAAGTTAATACTCTGCAGTGCCACCTGGTGGCGAGTGGCTTCAATGAGCATATTATGCTCCTTCTCCGTGGAAAAATACATATATATAGCAATTTTCATAATAATCGGTCCAGGTATCAAGTGAAGTCGTGACTATACTCAAATTTTGTACTCACGCAGTTTGCAAGATCAATCAATCGATAAAAATATCAAATAGAAAAAGTTTTAAATCCCCCCGTTGCATGAAAAGCCGTAAAACAATAAAGAAAGAATTTATTTGTTCAAACTCAAGAAAAATGGCAACAGCTAACTTCTTATCAATGAGATCTTTCACGCGAATTAATTTCTGCAGCCGATAATTTTATTCGTATTTATCCAATGGATTGTGACTTAAATTGGAATAAAAAAGGAACTATCGATCGGATTTTTTTCGAACTGGTCTATAAACATTCCCAGTACCAAAAATAACAAACGGTGAAAGTTTCAGCCAAATCTGCCGGGTAGTTTTTGAGTTCATGGATGACATACAGACAAACATTCATTTTTATATATATAGATCAGAGGTTCCCAACCGGTGGTTCGCGAACCCCCAGGGGTTCGCGAGGTGCAGGAAGGGGGTTCGCGAAAATTTCGGTGCAATGGCGGATTTTTCCTAGTTTGGTAAAAAATTATAAAATATTCAATTTGCACACATAGTTACTAAAAATTTTTTTTAATTTGAAAACGCGCCAGACTTTTGTATTAAGGTCAAAAAAAAAAAAATCTTTCAGCGGTTTTATAATCTTGGTTAAAAAGAAATTTTCTCATTTTTTTTCAATAGACAACAAAAAGAGATATCCTTCCTTCTTTATTGCGAGGCGCCATGCAGAAACGTTGTATTAAGCTGTGGCGGGGATCACGATGACCTTAAAAAGGCGCCATCGCGCGGAGTCAATCAAACAATATACATAATATACATATGTCGAAAAAAATAAAGAATTCTCAAACAATGCATCATAGGGGTATTATTTCTAATCTGGTTGAAATATAACTCGGGAATTTCCGTCGAATTCAGTCATCGAATAGCAGACATGACAGCAAAAGGCTCCAAACTTAAAATTTATTACTGGATTTTACCCATCTGTTCGTTTTCAAAAATATATAACATCAGCATGCTCATAGTTCTGGGGAAATAGTTGTTAACAGACGTATTTAGAGATACTTTAGAGATGCTTGAAAACAAGTGATTTTGTTTGCAATTGGTTTTGCTACGTGAACTTGCTACTCTGTTTGTGAAGTTATAATCGTGTTGGTAATTTTTATGATTTAATAACTTTCTGCTGTTATGGATCGATGGTTGAAAACTGGTAGTTTGGTTGAGCGACAAATGGACAAGCAGTCAATCGATCAACCCTCAACATCAGCAGTAACTTTCGAATCAACACAGGACATTGAAATAGATAGCTGTAATGAACTGCCGCCTCCCCCGACTAAACAGAAAAGTGAACTAGGGGAGAAAAAAGGAAAAAAGCGAAAATATGACAGTGACTATTTACAAATGGGCTTTTATTTTACTGGAGAAGAGTCTGAACCTAGACCGCTTTGTCTTCTCTGCAACGAAGTTCTAGCGAACAGCAGTTTGAAACCGTCTCTTCTGAGAAGATACCTCGAAACAAAGCATCCGACACACAAGGACAAACCTATCGAATATTTTAAAAGAAAATTGGAATATAATAAAAAGTGTAGCGTCTCTACGTTCCTGTTAGAATCCAACGAAGATAGTAAAATGGCCCTTGAAGCTTCATATCGAGTCAGTTATAGAATTGCAAGATCTGGACAGCCACATACAATTGCAGAAAATTTAATTGGACCGTGTGCTAAAGATATTGCTAAGTGTATGCTGGGAGAAAAGTCAGCAAAAAAAAATTGACCTATTTCCGCTATCAAACAACGCAGTATCACGCAGAATTACTGATTTGGCAAGTAATGTGGAGAAAGAACTTGTGAATAGAATAAAAGAGAATAATTTTGCGATCCAGCTTGATGAGTCGTCTGATGTAGCAAACGCTGCAATATTACTTGTCTATGTTAGGTATATTTTTAACGATACAATTAAAGAAGATGTACTATTTGCAAAATCTTTGAAAACCAACACAACTGGAGAAGCAATTTTCGAACTGGTCAACAGTCACTTTGAAGAAAATGGAATAGATTGGTCTTTGTGTGTGGGTGAGTGCACGGATGGTGCAAAATCAATGACAGGAAAATTTGTTGGCTTTGTGGTGCGAGTAAAGAAGATCAACGAGAAAATTGAATGGACTCATTGCTGCATTCATAGACAATAAGCATTAGCATGTAAGCGTATTCCCGCAGAATTATCCGCTACTTTGAATGATACGGTAAAAATTGTAAATTTCATAAAATTACGTGCCACAAACTGCCGTCTATTTCACGGGCTTTGTGAGGAATTGAGAAGCCTTCATGTTACTTTACTTCTTCACACAGAAGTTAGATGGCTTTCCCGTGGCAAAATTTTGACACGCTTATTTGAATTGAAGTCAGAAGTCCAAGCATTTTTTCTTGATCATCCATTTCACTTGTCCACTTGCATATTGCCTCTTTGGATGCAAAGGCTTGCATATTTAGCTGACATCTTTTCAAAATTAAATGAATTAAATCTATCCTTGCAAGGTGTAGTTGTTAATATTTTCGTTGTATATGATAAAATTGAAACTATGGTAAAAAAATTGAATTTCTGGATCCAATGCCTGGAAATGGGTGAGTTTTCTTGTTTCACTTCTCTTAGTAGTTTTTTTATCAGAAAACTCAATGAAACTTGATGAAAGCGTTAAAAGAAATGTATGTGAACATCTGCAACATCTTTTGAACTAACTTTTGATGAGTATTTTCCTAATAGGCGTAACGTCACTCTCTCAAACAACTGGATACGCAATCCTTTTGAAGGAAATCCATGCTTAGAGAACACCCTGACAGTACCTGAAAAGGAAATGCTCATCGAGTTATCCTGTGATAATTCATTGAAAACTACCTTTAAAGAGCTCTCGTTAATTGACTTCTGGCTCAGTGTAAGAAATGACTATACCGTTTTGTCCAAAAAAGCAATTCGAATTTTATTACCATTTTGTACAACATATCTGTGCGAGAAAGGATTTTCCTCCTATACTTATCTCAAAGATAAATAACGAAGCAGATTGAATGCAGAGCCTGATTTAAGACTCAAACTGTCAGACATTGAACCAAACTTTCAGTTTCTTTGTTCCGTCAAACAGCCACAAATATCGCATTAAGGATTTTTTCCCCAATTTAAAGTATGCTTAAAAAAAAATAGTTGGTTTATAAAACTTCTTGTTTATAATTTTTCTTGTAGATGTAGTTTTAACTTTTTATTAATGTTTGCACTTAATGATATTTTACAATTATATTTTTGTTTATTGCAATCAAATGCTGCAAAAAATGGAAAGCAAACATGCTGTTTTTTTATTGTTTCTTACATGTTACTAATTTCAACATCAGGGGGTTCGCGAACTTTTTTGCCTGTTCCAAGGGGTTCGCAAAGAGAAAAAGGTTGGGAACCGCTGATATAGATTAAACTATTTTAAATGTGAACTGATATTTCTCGTTTTATTAAAAGGCATCAATAACAAAAAACAAAGTAAAGAAATTCTCTTTCGATACGCATTAGAAATGAGATATACATTCATATTTCTTTCAAGTATGAAAAAAATCACTCTGTTCCTGCTGTTGCCATGACAACCTGTAATGATATGAGGTTTTAACAAGTCCAGTTTTTTTTCTCTCCTTTTCTATTTCAGCAAATAGTGGATTAAATCTACGAAAAAATTATTCTTTTGTTTTTCAGAATGGCAACGCGCTATTCGCAGATCGTCCTGAATTCATGAATAGTAAAATGGTGGGGCATTGTTCTGTTTAGAAATTTGATTTATTAGGGAAATTTTTTCTGACACTTTTCTGCAAATTGATTTGAAAAAGATCCAATTTGTTTGATCGCTTTGATTCTTTAAAAGAATTTCCCAGTTTTTGAAGAAATAGTTTTTCACTTAATGCGGCGGCAAATTGCAATTTTAACTGAAGCGCGAAATTTCCTAAGCAACTTTTTTTTTCATTTCATGCAGACAACATTTATTGTTGAACAGCATTTATTGTCAAAAGAAGATTTTGAGATTCTTCAAATTCCTTTTATAGAAAGAATTAAAAATATTGAAGGTGGTATGTATGACCAGCATTTTAGAAAAAAAAAATTAAGCGTTGTTTTTAAACACGCATGAAAAATATTTTGCACATTTCAACAGAGAAAAAAATTCTGAACCTGTTTTGGCTGCTGTGGTTCTTTTTTTTTTTTTTTTTCAATTATGGTAACACAAACTTCAAATCATTGTTAGTTTTGCAATTATCATGCTTATAAATTTCTCCCTTTGAACACATAAATCATTTAAAGACGCATTTTATTTACAGTAAATAAATAAATTAATTTTTTTTTGGTCCCAAGACTGATCAAAAAAAGTTCTCTGAAGCTAGTATACCCTAAAGATAAATTGCAGACCTTCGAATATATAGTGTTTACTGTTCACTATGAACACAATGAATGCTATAATTTGTCGACAGTGACCTTTGTTTCTACCGACTAGTTTTTTAAGGTTATTTTAACCAATTTTTGCGCAAGACACTCAAAAAGATCCTAAGTGTATTAACTCCTTGTTTCATTGCATGGACGATATGAAGAACGGGGACTCTACTTCTTCTTAATGCTGTTAAATTTTGTAGAATTCTAGGCACAAATTAAAAACTATTTTTAAAGATGGCTCAGTTACTGAGCAAAAAAAATAAAAAATAATTTGAATTCTGAAATTTTAAATTCAAATTATGTTTTTCGCAATCACGAACTGCGACAGGACTCTACTCATTGGAGTTATTGTTTCTAGAAACGGCTCCTGCCCCTCCTCCTGGGCGGTTACGTGTGCATAGTTATGTGTGTGTGTGTAGGCTTGGGTGTGTGCTTAGACCTGTGTGTATGCACGTAGGCTTGTGTGAGTGTATGTGTGTGAAGTCGTTTGTGCGTATATGTGTGAGTGTATGTGTGTGAAGTCGTTTTGTGTGTATATGTGTGAGTGTGCGTGTGTGTAGGACATGGACGTCTCCGACCAGGAGAGCAGATAGCTCGGGACCGGAGGAGCTGCGCCTGCAGAGGACGGTGGGCGGTGGTGCTGCTGATCCAAGCTGAAAAAGGAACCAGACGCCAAAGACGGTCAAGTGAAGACAATAAGCAATCGCGATTGCTGAAAAAAATTATATATTTTTGGCATTTTAAATTCAAACTATGTTTTTCGCAATCACGAACGTGTGCGTGTATGTAGGCATGTATGCGTGTGTGTGTGTGTATGTAGACGTGTGTGTCTTTGTGTAGGCGTGTGCGAGTGTATGTACATGCGTGTTTGTGTGTGTATGTGCGCGCGTGTGTGGGGTCGTTCGTGTGTGTGTGTGTATGTAGGCGTGTGTGTGTATGCGACAGTGTGCATGCATTCATGTGTGTAGGCATGCGTGTGTGTGTGTAGGATGTGGACGCAACCTCTGGAGACGGTGCTTGCTATAGGAGCAGCATCGGGAGGAGCCGGTCGACGGGGTGGTGCTGCAGAGGAAGGCGGGGGGAAAATAAAAACATAAGAACGTCATTCAAAGATCAAATAAAAACAATAAGCATTTCGTGATTGCTCAAATAATAATAAGAAGAATAATAAATTTGAATTTTGACTCAAATTATGTTTTTCGCAATCACGAGTGTGTGTATGTAGGCGTGTGTGTCTGTGTGCAGGCATGAGTGTGTGGGTATGTGTGTGTGTGTATAGGTATGTGTATGTACGCGTGTGTGTTTGTGTCTGTGTGCAGGCGTGTGTGTGTGTGTGTGTGTGTAGGTGTGCTGTGCATGCATGTGTGTGTGTGGGTGTGTGTATGTATGCGTGTGTGTTTGTGTCTATGCGCATGCATGAGTGTGTGTGTTTGTGTCTGTGTGCAGGCATGAGTGTGTGGGTGTGTGTGTATGTAGGTGCGTATGTATGCGTGTGTGTGTAGGACATGGATGCAACCTGGAGACGGCTTTCGCTAGAGGAGCAGCATCGTGAGGCCGGTGGACGGTGGTGCGGCAGAGGGAGGCGGGGGGAAAATAAAGTCATAGGAATATAAAACAGTCAAATGAGAACAATAAGCAATGTGGTTGCTCAAAAAAAAAGAAAAAAAATTAAAAATTAATTTGAATTTTGACATTTTGAATTCAATTTATGTTTTTCGCAATCACGAGTTTGTGTGTATGTAGGCGTGTGTGTTTATGTGTGTGTGGAGGGTATGTGTGTTTGTGTGTAGGGGGTATGTGTATGTGTAGGCATGTGTGTTTGTGTCTGCGTGGATGTATGAGTGTGTGTATGAGTGTTTGTGTGTGGGGGGGATGTGTATGTGTAGGTGTCTGTATGTATGCGTGTGTGTGTATGTGTTTGAGTGCGTATTTGTGTATGCGTGTGAAGGTGTATGTATGTGTGTGTATGTGTTTGTGTGTGTATGTGCGTGTATGTATGCGTGTAAGTGTAGGATATTGACGCAACTTGGAGGCAGTTTTCGCTTGAGGAGCAGCATCGTGAGGTGCGACGGTGGTGTTGGTGGGAAAATAAAATGATAGCACATCAAAACAGTCAAGTGAGAACAATAAGCAACCGTGATTGCTCAAAAAAAAAAAAATGGCCATCATAAATTAAATGTCTTCTGAGGATATGAAAATAGATAAAGAATTTAAAATATAAAAATTAATTTGAATTCTGAAATTTTGAATTCAAATTATATTTTTCGCAATCACTACAGGATCCTACCCAATGGTTACTGTTTCTAGATACGGTTCCTGTATCCCTAAGCCTGCTCCTCCTCCTGGGTGCTTACGTGTGTCTAGTTGTGTGTGTGTGTGTGTGTGTGTGTGTGCAGAGGAGCGCGTGCGTGCATGTGTAGGCTTGTGTGTGTGCGTAGACCTGTGTGTATGCACTTAGGCGCATGTGTATGTCGGTAACGGCGAGTGTATGTGTGTAGTGGCGTGTGTGTGTATGTGTATAGCGGCGCATGTGTGAGTGTATGTGTGTAGCGGCGCGTGTGTGTCAGTGTGTATGTGTGGCAGCGTGCGTGTGTGTAGGACGTGGACGCCACCGACCAGGAGAAGCTGACAGTGCTCAGGACCAGAGAAGTCGGTGGGCGGTGGTGCTGCAGAGACCCCCTGGTCCAAGCTGAAAAAGGAACCACAACGCCAAGGACCGTCAAATGAGAACAATAAGCAATCGTGATTGCTCAAAAAAAAAAAAAAAAAAAAAAAAAAATTATGAAAATCTTTAAAAATTGACTGCATTATATGGAAGTAAGAGTCCGTGTTATTCATAACGTTCATGCCATATTAAATACGGTTTCAACATATTGCGGGTCTTTATATGGTGATTTGTGCAACAAGTGATACGTCTGTTATCGTGGAATCGTCCCATTTTAATTTTGCGATAAATCAGTAGTGTAATGCGCACAGGCCGAGCAAAAATTCAACTAAACAGTGGGGTTACTGAACGGTTTACTTTTCGGCGAAGTGATTTTTAAAGATTGGTGCTTGCGCAAATTTATTTAAACCTCGGCAGTTTAATTGTATTTTAGCGATGTAAGTGCTAAATGAAGAACCTTTATTTCTTGGTCACAGATTCCCCTTTCACTTTGGCAACCGGTGACCTTGCGCAGAATGGCAGGCACATTCTGAGTCTATCTCTAATTTGTGGTAACCGGTCGTTCAAAAACGATGTCACGTTTTGAAACTGAAGGAGGGGGGCGGGGGGTCGTAAAACTTTGACAATTTGTGACAAGGGGGAGAGAGGGGGTAACAAGTGTGACATTACGCATTTTTGTACAATGAGGCACATTCTGAGTCTATCTTTAATTTGTGGTAACCGGTCGTTCAAAAACGATGTCACGTTTTGAGACTGAAGGGGGGGGGGGGGCGAAAAAAGTTTGTGACAAGGAGGAGGGTGCGGGTAACATGTGTGACATTACGCATATTTGTACAACAACATGCTTATGAGAAACAGCGTGACAGGGCACAAGAGGGGGTATTGGAAAGGCGAAGTGTGTCACTTCGTAAAGCAAGGGGGGGGGGGGTCAAATTTGTTGAAAAAAAGCCAGTTGCCTACGAAATCGCCCATTTACAAGTACGTATCGATGTAGCGAAAGAACTAGACAAAATTAATCAATGGTCGTTTAAAGGAGTCCGGAACACAAAAATCGTCAAATTTTGCAATTTTTTTTTATCATGTGAAAAATTACTCCGGTTTTTTCTGCTTAAAAGGACGTTTGAATCTTGTTTCTATCTTAAATAGAACGAAAGATATAATTATTTTTGTTGCATGCACCAAACTAATGTGTACTTAACTTTAAAACTTTAAACGCGTTTTTCTCCATGATGCAATTTTTCCCGATTTCTTGCATTCAAACTCTTATACGTCAGGAACCGATAAAGATAAAGTAAAGAAACTTCTAGCATATCTTTTTCAAACAGTTTACTTTAATTTTTATTCAACGAATTTATAAAAGCGTTTCGTGCAAAAATTAAGATTTTTCTTTAAAAAAAAAGTATCTTCGAATTTTTCGAAATTTTTCTTCAAATATTTTTTATTGAATCAGTATTTTTAAAATCGCCGAGTAAAAATTAAAGATTAGATATTTGTGCGTAATTTTTTTGAAAAAAATTGAAAATTGATCTAGAATATTTTGAGTAATAGCAATATTAAGCAACCCCATTTAAAAAAAACTAATTAAATTTAAATTAATTTTTTTTTCATATTTATGTTATGATTTTGCTCATTAAATAAATGGTGATTCAGTGCAAAGAATTTCAAAACTCTAAAGTATGTAATAAAAAAAATTCAAAATGTGTCCCAGACCCCTTAAAACGAAACTTTATATCAGAAGGAGATTTTTCGTGAATGCAGTAATACTTCTTATATGAAATACACCGCCAGCTCAGCCAATTCCAGCCGAGGACTGCAGTTTCTTGCTTATTAACACTCATCAGCCCGGCTTAGGACTAACTGAGCTGGAGGTGGAAAACCTCTTAAGGAAGCCAAGAGAGCCAAACAAACTGGTAGCTAATATAGAATCAGCACTGACCAGACAAGTGACCGAAACAATGGTTCGGTTCAACTCGAATATTGCAGGCAAGGCAGGTATATTCAGTAAGTTACCGCCCTATAGCCAGGGCTCAGGCAGAAATACATGAAATACACCGCCAGCTCAGCCAATTCCAGCGAAGGACTGCAGTTTCGTGCTTTTCAGCACTCATCAGCCCGGCATAGGACTAACTGAGCTGGAGATGGAAAACCTCTTAAGGTCGTCTGGTCAGTGCTGATTCTATATTAGCTATCAGTTTGTTTGGCACTCTTGGCTTCCTTAAGAGGTTTTCCACCTCCAGCTCAGTTAGTCCTATGCCGGGCTGATGAGTGCTAATAAGCACGAAACTGCAGTCCTCGGCTGGAATTGCCTGAGTTGACGGTGTATTTCATGTATTTCTGCCTTAGCCCTGGCTATAGGGCGTTAACTTACTGAATACTTCTTATATTTTCTTCCAATAATGATTCCTTTCAGAGAAGTAAAATAGTGTGAAGTTGTTACCTCTTAGGAACATCGTAATAGAGGATTAATTTACCAAAAATTGACACATAATTCTATTTAAAAGATTGATTAGTCATAAATAGTAATCTATTAGAACTTAAATGGTCCGAATTTTCGGATAAAACGAGAAAATATAAAAAAATTCCTTTTTCTGGGAAATAATTTTGACGGCGGCTTTAAATTCTGGGAAACGACACCCAGGCGTTGCTGCTGGCTCGTTATTAAATTCACATGAGATGTGAAGTGAAAAACTTCCATGTATTTAAGAAAATCATTTTCTCCTTAGCAGACGATCTCCTTCAGTTGTAATGGATCTGGAAATTCCAACCCTTCTTAACGCAGGAGAAAATTCATAAAACAGGGAATATTTTATGAGTATTCGCTTCTTCCGCTACTCCACCAAATACAAAAAATCAAACTAAGAGTCAGTTCTCCATTATGGTTCACATTAGCTGCGTGAAACGAGTAAACTGTGTGCAGTTTATTCTCCACTTGCGGTACTCGCACGGCTTTGCCCGTAGTAGAAAATTAAAAAGTCATTTGATTCGCCATTTATATTTACAAATAATGAATGATGAATTTCTTCCCAATATGCTGTGTTAATTTGCTCGTCCAGGTTATAATAATTTACTCGTCCATGTTATAGTAAGTGGCTCGTCCATGTTATGATAATTTACTCGTCCATGTTATGGTAATTCGCTCGGCGCAGAGGAATTAAATTCACCAATGGTGGTAAAAACAAAATCATAGCAAAAGAACGAAATCGAATTTTCAAAAAATCACTTCTAGGTGCACACCCTCGTGCTACAAACTAATTTTGTACCAAATTTCATGAAAAACGGACAAAAAGTCTGTGCGCTATGCGTGTCACAAAGATCCAGAGATCCAGACAAAGAGACTTTCAGCTTTATTATTAGTAAAGATAATAATAGACCGAGTTATGGCCATAATGTATGCGTATAGGTACATAATCTGTATACATATATACACATAAATTAATTACACATGCCTGCATCAAACCATATAAAATTCATTACATGATAACAAAACGTTTTAAATTAAAATTAAATGAAAAATTTTCAAATTATTGATTTGAGGGATTTTTCTTCCCTACTCCTACCTGTAAAAAATCCGACAAGTGCTAATGATTAGACGGCGTTACAACTCCTCTAGTTCATCTTTCGGCTATGCTCAGCTTCGAATTCTCTCAGCAGCTCAACTAGACTTGTGCTATAATTTCATCTTTTGGTAATGCTCAACTTCCAGTTCGTTCAAGGCTTCACTAGATCTATGCTATAATTTATGATTTGATAGCGCTCAGCTTCAAGTTCTTTTCAGCGGCATAATCGCAATTCCAATAAACTATAGGGGGCGCTGCAGCCTCTGTCTAATGGCGGATGTAAAAGGTTAAAGAAACAAATGCCGTAACTTATAACTTGCTTTGACGCTTAGTGAATAACAGTAATTTTTCATCGTGTCTGTGGAAAGCTTTCTTTTTTATTCTTCTGAAATTACATTCCATTATAAACTGTCTGAATCCTGTAGTATACCCCGAAGAAAACACAAGGAATGGAATGTTTTACCTTTTTCTTTAGTATTGTTAATCACCGAAAGGTAGCGTATTCGAGCTCTGGAGCTGCGAATCTCAACTCATGCGATAATTGTTCTTTTGGTAATGCTTAGCTTCAAGTTTATTCAGGGCTTAACTAGTCCCATGCTATAATTTATCCCTTCATAATGCTCAGCTTCATGTTCTTTTCAACGAATTAATTCAATTCAGGCTTATAAGTTTTTTTTTTTTTTGAGCAATCACGATTGCTTATTGTTCTCATTTGACCGTTTTTGATGTTCCGTGCCTTTTTCAGCTTGGACCAGAAGCCTTTGCAGCACCACCGCTCACCGTCCTCTGCAGGAGGCGCGGCGCGGCTGCTCCGGTCCTGAGCTATCCGCTTCTCCTGGTCGGAGGCGTCCATGTCCTACACACACGCACGCTCACACTCACACACATACACACACACGCCTACGTGCATTCACACAGGTCTACGCACATACACAAGCATATACACTTACACACAACTATGCACACGTAACCGCCCAGGAGGAGAGGCAGGCTTGGGGGGGGGGGGTGACAGGAGCTGTTTCTAGAAACAATAACTCCAATGAGTAGGGTCCTGTCTCAGTTCGTGATTGCGAAAAACATAATTTGAATTCAAAATTTCAGAATTCAAATTAATTTTTTTTTATTATTATGCTTAGCTTCAAGTTAATTCCTAGCTTAACTAGAACCATGTTATGATTCCCTTTTGGCAGTTATCGGCTTCAGGTTCTTTTCACCAGCTTAACAAAACGCATGCTATGATTTATCATGTGGTAATGCTCAGTTTTGAGTTTGTTCAGCAACTTTACTAGAACCATGCTATAATTTCTCTTGTTTTGTGAACCTCACCTACACAAAGTTTGTTTGAGGCTGGTTGATGCTAGCCATCCATAGCTTATCAACACTCTCGCTGAAATTAGCCTTTTGAATGGTATAGGCCTTACTAAACATTTGACAATACGCATTATGGAAATCGATAAAAACGAAACAGAAACTTAAACACTGTTAAATTCTGCTTTCTTTCACAAACTAAAATTATTTTTCAAAAAACTTGACTTTCTCGTTTTTTTGGAATGAAAATTCGTCCAAATAATGTTCATTGCATGAGTTTTATCCCATTGTAAAAATCTGTAATTGACAACGCTCAACTACGACATTTGAATTAAGTTATGATGTTATTAATGTGGAAGTGAGAGAGGAATTCAGTAGAACTAAATAAATAAAAATATCTAACGTATCAAATGCTTGTTATCATCTTTACTAATAATAAAGCTGAAAGTCCCTCTGCCTGGCAGGATCTCTGTCTGTCAGGATCTTTGTGACGCGCATAGCGCCTAGACCGTTCGGCCGATTTTCATGAAATTTGGCAAAGTTAGTTTGTAGCATGGGGGTGTGCACCTCGAAGCGATATTTCGAAAATTCGATGAGGTTCTTTTTCTATTCCAATTTTAAGAACAAAATTCTCATAAGATGGACGAGTAAATTACGAAACTATCATTACGTGGAACCGTAACATGGGCACAAGCCAATTGGCGAGAAGATTCACCATACATTATTTGTAAATATACAGGCGAACCAAAAGACCTTTTAATTTTCCATCACGGACAAAGCCGTGCGGGTACCACTAGTACTAAATAAGACGATGATATCAAACAGCACTTTTTGCTTATTTTTCACCTATTAGTGTTTTTTGCTGTTGTCCGGTTTCATTTTTTAAACTTTTTATTTTATTATTTTCCATTTTAACCTGCGATACGACGGCTGAAAGACCAGTAATAGCTTGAGCATTACATACTTAACTAGCAAGCACTTCAGTTTGATACACAGGAATAGTAAATAAAACTATAATGATATTATATCAAACTGATAGACCATTTTTAATTATAAAAGATTGATCTTACTTAATAAGAGTATAATAGTAATCAACACCTAACTTGTTTCTTACCTTTTGGTGTTTTTCTCGTAATAATGTTAGTCTTTTATAAATTTATTTCAAAGCCGCGCTAAGAAATAAAATACGAAAGGAATGAAATGGAAGAAAACCAGGATTTACAAGGTAAAATCGACTCCTCCTATTATTGAAGTCGGTTAAAATGTAGCCTATGCTACCGAACGTCCCCTTAATACTTATCACATTTGCTTCAAAAAATGATCCTCCGCCGGTACACCTTTCAACGCTACCTGGCGGCAATATAAGGATGGCGTTGCTATGGCGATAGATCCAAATAATTCAAATCAAAATCTTAATTGGTTAATTTCAAAATTCAAATTTATAGAATAAACAGTTGTGCTCATCGCTATTAATTTCTAAATAGGTGGCAGGTCAGGTGGACAAAAAAATTACTTCGTTCCCTCGATTTGGGATCACTTTTGCTCTATGTTAAAAACGAGAAAGCGACAGGCATTTAGTATTAAAGGGGCGTTGTGCTACCCGGGCCATAATAACGAATCGATTGACACCTTATTCATCAAAATCGGATGAATAGTTTAGACGCTATACGGTGGAACATACGTAAACACAAACAAAGACTTTAAAATCATGACCCTTCCTTTTGGCTTCGCCGTAGTCGGGTAAAAAGAGTATCTTTTAATTTCGAGAGTAGAGAATTTATATGTTTCAACCCACTTCCCCAAACTTGTGAGAGCAATTCAAAAGTTTACCGTAAAACTTTTCAAGCTTTTTGATAATTTTATCCTTTTGTAAATATCCCTTTAAAAAGCTCCATGCAACTTCGCTTTAGATGCAAATGCGCGCAACAATTTACTTAAAAAGAGAAGTTTCTTCTCTTTTTTGCGTACGTGCAGTTTGCTTCTTGCTGTAACTATTACATAAACTACTAACCACAATCAAGTAATAAATAAGCTTTCCGGGGTAAACAATATTTTTCTTTCCGTTGAATTCCTGAAAAATCGGCTCAAGTTTTACTTCACTTCAAATACTTTCTACTTGGATTCCGTTCTATGCAAAAAAAATGAAAACGGCTCTTGTTGCCATGACAATAGAGCAAGGTCGTTCAGTTAATGATTCAAAGGCCTAAATTGTTCTAGAATGATTTTTTTTTTTTTTATTTAATTCGAATGGAGCGTACTCGGGATTAAATTCTTTGAATAATGGAATTCTTTTCTCCTTCTTGAATTGGCAACGACGAAAGTGAATAAATGAATAAGATTCTGGCATCAGCAGTTTTGTGGCGAGTTAGCTTAATAAATGGTCCTTTTTCCTACATTTTGGATTCTTAATTCATTTAACTTTTCTTTAAGCTGAGATTTTAAGAAAGATAAACGACTTTAAATCCTATTGGAAATTTTCTTAGTTTATTGAAAAATAGAAAAGTTTTTATTTTAACATCTGTAAAATGGCAAAAAAAAAAAAAAAAAAAAAAATAAATAAATAAATAAAAATATTGAAATAACCGTTTTTATAAAAAGAGAAAAGTTTTATGGTGCAATATTTTATGTTTCCAATGGGGGTCGTTTCCAAAATTTTAAAAGTATTTTTACTTCCTTTTACAAAAAAGTAAGTATTGTATTCGCGAAAAGATTTTCACCGAAAATCGGCCTTAATTTCTATTTTGCTCACCCCCGAATGAATGTTTTTTTTTCGACTCGATCACACGTGGGTATATACCTAGGAACGTACAGACACCCGAAATATCCATTTTGACGATCCCCCGAGTTAATTACAGCGAGTTTTCTTGTGACGTCTGTATGTGCGTATGTGTGTATGTATCTCGCATAACTCAAAAACGGTATGTCCTAGAAAGTTTAAATTTGGTACGTAGACTCCTAGTGGGGTCTAGTTGTGCACTTTCCGTTTTGGTTGCATTCGGATGTTATTAAGGGGGTCTTTTGTCCCTTTTTGGAGGGAAATCATTATTAATTTCGATGTAAACTCAAGTGGTGTTATAATTTGGCGGACAGTTGGCAATATAACTCCAGTCTTTTGGTCACCAAATTTTGTCGCCAACTTGGCGATTTTTTTTTTAAAATCTGGTTTCAATTTGGCCACTGTTGGTGATAATTAGAGAGTAAACTATTGAATCCCATTAAAACTGCCAATAATGAGAAAATAACATTAAATTGGAGTAAAAGGAAGTCATGTGATGCACACAACAGCTCGTTTTCTGAAAGAGCATGCTTAAAAACATAGGATCTGACCATTTTTTGATAAATTTGTTTACGTTTAATATTTAAAAAAAATTACTTAAATCGGAGCACTTTCATTGTTTACGGCTTCTGCCTATAACATAACAAATGATGAAATGCCATTCAGAGTTTCCATTAACAGTGCAAAATATTTAATTCGCATCTTTACTCACGTGTATTGGCAACGATATGGTTGATATAGCAAGCGTAGAGCGCAATTTTAATTCGCTGCTTGATTATCATAACGTGGAAACGTATTAGAAAGATGCAGCAAAGTGTATCATTTGTGACGTCATCAAGACCACGCCTTGTTTCAAAAGTCGGACATTTTGAAAAATTAGTTAAAAAAAAACTGTTGGGAAAATGAAAGTATTTTCTGGGTCCATGTTATTTTTTTTTTTTTTTTTTTGCTCATTCTATCCATTTTAATGACTAAAAGTAGTACTTTTGACTGAAGGAAACCACCCCATTGCTCTCTTTATGATATTAATGAAATGAAAAGCAAAAATCGCACAAAACTGCATTTTTTATTGCAGCGGTTCTCAAACGGTGGGTCGTGACCCCCAGGGGTTCGCTGGATGTATCCAGGGGGGTCGCAAGGTTTTGAAGAAAAGTTTAAAAAAAATTTATTTCTGTGTTTTTATTAAAAACGCGCAGGCTCGTCGATGTCATGAGTCATCTTTGATTCTTTTTTCGTACTGCGTGGAATAAAAGAACTTAAAAGAGCGCAAGGTCAATAACTGTCATAAAACTACTGCAAGATTATAAAATCAGTAAAAAAGGTCTACTACTGTTTGACCACGGATTGTATGCAATCTGGCAATCTGCCAAGTAAAGACGATTCCATCTGAATGAATCCAGCAGGGAAGATGGGAAAATAACGATGGGATATTGATACACGCGTTTTATAATGTCACTATACCTTATTCATTTATTGCATTCTTAGAAATAAAACAAAGGGAAACAAAAGTAGTTACCATGGAAACAACAAAAAGAAAATAAAATATTTTCATTTCGTTCAGGAATGTAAAAGCAAAATGGTAAGTTAAAAACTTTGTTGTGAATAAATAAATCAATTAACTTTTGCCGTAAGAATATAGATCGAATGTACTTTAGATTTGAAAAATGTTGCTGTGAGCAAATTTTAATTTTTACAAAACTAAGGCTAAATAATTGAGAGGCAAAAATGCACATCTGAAACAAACCAACTTACACCCCTATAAACTAATAGATACATCCATTTCCGCCTATAAACCGGATATTAGTCTTTCCATGTAATCGATGGTCAGACAGCACTGTCCCGTATTATAAAATAATTCAAGAGACAAAAAAATTCATGTTTATTTTACTAGTTACTTGTGTTTCTAAGTACAAAACTTAACACCATTTTTGTAGTTTTTAGTTATTGTTTTAGTGTTTAGACACAGTTAAAACTGGGGGGGGGGGGGGGCAAAATACTTAGTCTAAAAAGGGGGTCGTAATGTCTAAAAGTTTGAGAACACCTGTTCTATAGGATAACATTGCATAAAAAACTTGAAACATATGTATCATACAATTTTATATAAAAAAAACTTTCGAGGTAAACTGGGTATTCCTAATACATTTACTGAGTTGAGTTCACCATGAAATCAAGAAGCTGAACTTCAAAATACATCGTTAAATTTTATTGCTCTTGTGATTTAAAATTTATATCTTTTGGCAGTTGGTTTTTCCCTCCAGATAAGGGCTTATTGGATTATTTATCAATTGAAATTCTCATTGCCAAGTTGTGCTATGGGGTTGCTTCCTATTTTTCGAAAAAAAAAGACCCATTTCTAAAAATCTTTTTTTAGTAAGTCAACACATTACTTAATCAAAAAGATATCTGGTGTGGACACCACACTATTTCCTTTTACGTCTATTAAAATGGTCTTTTAATCACTAAAAACGAATTGGTGCATGTACTCATATACGAGAGTTAGAAGTAGTACTTCGTGAATGAATATTTTCTTAGACATTTTCCTACAAATATAATGACTGATTATGTTAAACGTAGAGAGTTGTACTTTCAATTGTAAAAAAAAGTGATGTTTTTATAAGTGTCTGCGATCCAGGGGAGCCCATTGGGGGGATTATGGCGCAATTTGCGCCACCTAAATGGGGGGGGGGGAATTTCTTTATTTCTTTATTTATTTCTTTATCTTTTTAAATTAAAATTTTTTATTTTATTTTATTTTATTCCATTTATATTTTATTTCATTTATTTATTTAGTTTGTGTGTGTATGTCATTGGCGTAGTGCAGAACTTTTCCAATAATAATAATAATAATGATTAAAAATAAATAAATAAATAAATAAAAGATATTTTTAAAAAAATGAATAAACTAAAGAAAAAAAGAGAGCATAAAAGTTTTTTTAAAAAAAGGAAAAGATAGTTGAGAAAATATTTAAGGGAGAATTATCGCCATTGAACTTAGGGGGGGGGGGGATGGGCACCCTTGCTGTGATCTAAAATTGTATGAAAACTCTAAACGTATATAAAAGCAAAATACAGCATAATAACGCCTTAGAAAGAGCAAGAAAGCATTTAAAATTAGTACAACTCCAGTTTGTTGCGAGTCAACGCAAAAAACTATTTTGCAAAGATTCGTTTTCCCCAAGTATCGACAATTTCAGGGGAAATGATTCAATGAATATCTCATTAAACAACGCCAAATTGAAACAAAATTCGACAATCATTTTTGCGTCAAGTTTGTCCCCAAATCGGTAGCTAAGTTTAGGAAAAAAATTGACACGAAAAACATAAAATAAATACTATCCATTTAAAATAAGAAAAATTTATTTTCTATTCTCTTTGCGTGGGGATCTAGCTAGGCACCAGAAAATGCCATTGCAGCAATTACTCCGCTATCAGTCTGTCTGCTGACTCTGCACAACAGAATTTGATTCTAAAATCGCACAGGCGGATGATCTTTCCGTATTTTCAATGAGCTGAGGAATTGAATGTCTCTTTTTTTTTTATTTATCGATTTTTCTACCGATCCCGGGATCATCTATCCCAGTTACACGGCGAAACAGAAGAGGAAATTCCACCTCCGATGCGAAGATTGTGCCTGTCCTCTAAATGTCCCCGATAAGATGGATTACCTGAAAGAAAAGCGACTTTCAGTGTTCCCTCCCCAAATGTAAACTCATTGCTTTTTGCTCAGCGTTGCTCAGTCAGAGTTCTCCAGAATGGGCTCCGACCGGAGTCATGTCCAAGAATTTTACGACCCTTATTATGTACAGTAGGGAGGTTCAAAAAAACTTTTTTTAGCTAGAGTCTAGGACACCCTCTATTTTTTTAGCCTACTTTCCCAGCAAAAGTCAGAAAAAGAAGAAAAAAGCATGAAAGAAGGATTAATGCATCTTAAAAATATCGCAAAAAACAAAAAAAAGTCAAAAATAAATAAAATAATTAAATAAATATTGAAAAATAAAAAATTGGAAAGTAGGGTATTGAGATGGGGAAAAATGTCTGCCGGTCTGTCGGTCTGTCGGTTTGTCTGCCCCCCCCCCCTAATAACTTTTGAATGAATAGTCCGATTCGAACAAACTTTTTTTTGTTCGAAAGATCTCGGCGAGGACACCTTATTCCCATATTTCACTTTTTGATTTGAACAATTTTTTGTTCAATTTTGAACGGTCCAAAAAAACTTAACATTAGCGTCTACGGGGAAACTGAAAGTCAATGTAGATTCCGTACTTGAAGGCGGATTTTTTTCAAACAAATTTTGTTGGAAATAGCTCTTGACGCCAAACTCCAGACTTCGACTCCGAGAATTTAGGGGCACTTGACTCCGACTCCGACTCCTATGCCCGACAATTAATCGGACTCCGACTCCCCGACTTGACTCTGACTTCGTAGCTTTGGCAAAAATTTATACACGGAGGACAAATGACTGACTCCGATTCTTAGATATTAGACTCCGACTCCTTTACCCCAAAATGAGATTGACTCCGACTCCGACTCCACAGCTATGGTTTTGACTGTGAAATAATTATTGTTGATCTGACTTGTTTTTATTTTAACGCTAAAGTTTTAATTTAGGTATTCAGTTTTCGGCGAATAAACTCGAAGTCATTTATGTTTCTACATAAAGATATGCGCAGACGATTTTTTTTTTTTTGACAATGAAAATTATTTCTTTGACATTTTATTGTTTTTATTTATTCTGGTAAGTGCATTAATTCATTTAAAAAATTGTTTTTGGCAGCAGGGGAAAAAGAAACGATTTTTTTTTTTGATATGATGTATTCATTTTAATGAGCTTATTAATTTTAAATTTTAAATATTATTTTTTCGTTTTGAAAGCTGTTAAAGATTTTTTTAATGTAAAAAAGTGCATTAGCTACTTTGTTTAAAAGTTGCAGCTATTTTTTTTTTTTAAGCATTTAATTTTTTTAGATGAGTGAGGAATATATTTTATTCCTAGAAATCAGCTTAAAGTATTTTAAAAATATGTTTGAAAAAATTTGCGATTTTAGCTAATTTTGAGAATATTGATCAGGTACTAGAAAGTAGTATGGGTATACGGGAAAGTAGGCTCGTCTAGTTCTAGACAGAACTTCTTGTTTTTAAACTTACTAATATTATTATGCTGTAAAAGTTTTAGCTTCTTACTCAAATTTCAAGAGGGCGCTCAATGACCCCTCAATTTAACATTAGCCGTAGCATAGACGATGCCACAGATTTAGAAACATTTAATTTCCCCAGATGTTTCTATGTAAATAATTATTTTATTGCAATGTATATGCATATTACTAGGGTATATTATAATA
The DNA here is from genome assembly GCF_026930045.1 of Uloborus diversus. Taxonomy (NCBI): domain Eukaryota; kingdom Metazoa; phylum Arthropoda; class Arachnida; order Araneae; family Uloboridae; genus Uloborus; species Uloborus diversus. The sequence goes on along the minus strand of NC_072738.1, from coordinate 5,219,178 downwards.
TGTAGCATTGTTTTTTCAGTTCAATGCATTTTTTAACCCCCCTTCCCATACTTATAAAGTTTGAGGGAGGGGGTTGAACGCCCTCTTTCAGTTGAAGTAGGAAGCTAAAATTCTTCCAGTATATTACTATCCACTAGTCTAAAAAATATTGAGGGGTGTCTTGTTATCTAGAAGAAGCTTTTTTTTTACCTGTATTTTTGAACCACCCTAATGTACGGTAGGGGAGATTTTACAGAATGATGATAAACTGGTCGAATGGAGCTCCAAATTTCGCCGACGAATGATAATTTTGCCGAATAAAGCTCCAAATTTTGCCGAATGATGATAATTTTGCCGAATCGTCAGACAAAATTTGCCGAATAAGGAAACTTTTTGGAGGTCGCAGTGACCTCTTATGGGGGCGCCCATGAAAATGAACTTCTTCCGCCGCAGTACACCCAATTAAGTCTCTTGGGCCATTTAACTCGAAAGAAACAATCGAGCAGCGTTGTCGTATGCAGGGCCGCAGAGTCAAGGCGGGCCCCTTGTCAGTTAGGTCACCGGGAACCTCCCGCCTTCCAAAAAAAGGAAAAACGAAGAGAAAGAAAAGGAATAAGGGAAAAGAAGAAAAAAGAGGGGAAAAGAAAAGGGAAAAACGAAAAAGGAGGGGAAAAGAAAAAAGTGGGGGGGGGATCAAAACTGCTTACTAGAAAACCATTAACTCCATTTTGCCAAGTGACACTACAGTAAATACCAAAAGAGTAAATTTTACTTAATCTTTACGTAAACTCTTACTCGAAGTTCCCTTCCCCCCTTTCTTTTCTTTCTTTTTTTCTTTCCTTCTTTACTTTCTTTTTTTTTGAGCAATCACGATTGCTTATTGCTTTCATTTGACTGTTTTGATGTGCTATCATTTTATTTTCCCGCCAGCACCCTCTGCAGCATCACCGTCGACCGGCTCCTCACGATGCTACTCCTCTATCGAAAGCCATCTCCAGGTTGCGTCAATATCCTACACTTACACGCATACATACACGCACGTACAAACAAACACATACACACACATACATGCACCTACACACATACACAAACACACACACGGATGCATACAGACACCTACACATACACACACCTACACACAACTACCCACACACTCATGCCTGCGCACAGACACAAACACATATGCCTACACACTCATACACATTCCCCCCCCCCACCACAAACACTCATACACACAACTACACACACTCATACCTGCACACAGACACAAACACACACACCTACACGCACACACACACACTCCTGATTGCGAAAAACATAATTTGAATTCCAGATGTAAAAATTCAAATTATTTTTTATGTTATTTTATTTATTTTTTTTGCGTCATTGTCGCTGGGCACCCTGAAGGTCCGAGCCCCTAGTTTCCGACTAGGCTGACATGGCTCTCGTCGCGACTGGTCGTATGCATGTTTTGTCAGAAGCAATACGACACTTTGCAGCTTGGTATGTACAATAATCCGGAATTGGCCCCTCAGAATGTTACGTCAGCCAATCGCCGGCTGATCGGTGAAATCAAAAACGCGTGGTTGTCAAGCATAACTCACGAGTACATCAAAAATATTTTATTACAAATCCGATAACTCCATCGGTGTTCCCTTCCAAAAGTAAATGTTTCTGGAAATTTATGGGCTCTAAAAACGCTCAAATCTACTTTATACAACGTCGACAATGGAAAAGGGCTCAAATATGCTCCATGAATCGATGAGTCAGAAAAAATAAGGCAATTTTGCAGACTTAGGTTATTCGATAAAATGTTATCGCGTCTGTGTGTCTGAGTCAAAGTGGGCTGTAAACAATCCACATGCAGCGTTTAAAAATAAACGATCAGCTTATAAAAGATTTTTTAGTATGGTTCGTAACTATGTATAAATAAGGAAAAAGAAGTGATGGGAATAGTGAAGAATAGAAACAAATAAGAAAATCGACGTTGTTGTGGCACACATTTTAAAGAATATTCCATGTGCAAGAAACCCCCCCCCCTTTTTGTCTATGCATAATTAAATGCTTTGAGCCTCCAAAATTACAAATCAGTAACAAAAAAAAAAAAAAAAAAAATGAGTAAAATAAAAATGAAATTAGATTTTTTCCCCCTTACAAATTTAAGTTTCAGCAATGAGGTGTTTCCTTTCAGTCAAAAGTACTACTCTTCGTCACTGAAATTGATAGAATAAGCAAAAAAAAAAAAAAAAGAGAAGAAAAAAATAATTTTACCATCGTTTAATTTTTAATTATTTTTTTTAAATGACCGATTTTTCAAATAAGGCGTGGTCTTTATGACGTTACAAATGATGCACTTTGGCGCATCTTTCTACTGCGTTTCCGAGTTATGATAATCAAGAAGCGAATTAAATATTGCACTCTACGCTTGTTATCAACCATATCGTTGCCAACATATGTGAGTAAAGAAGCGAATTAAATATTGTGCCCTGTGAATGACATTTCACCATTTGTGATGTCATCGGCAGAAGCGTAAACAATAAAAGCGCACCGATTCAAGTAATTTTTTAAAAATATTAAACTTAGTCAAATTATTTTTAAAAAAAATGGTCAGGTTCTATGTTTTTAAGCATATTCTTTCACAAAAAACACCATTTAAAATTTCGGAAACGACCCCATTGAGGAATTTAGATTGATTTAGGCTATCCAGCTATGCTGGAAATTTGGGGTACACTGCTTCACTTTGCCAACTGTATCATAACTGGTTTGAAGTCCACAGCACACACATGCGATATGGACCCGTTTCTAGGGTAGCCAACCATTCACAGCACAACAACACACTCACGCAAAGAAAGGACAAGGACAGGAGAGGGAAAATACAATGATGCCCGACCCGGGATTCGAACCCGGAAGTTCCCCACCGCATTCACACTTCTCTGACCACTTAGGAAAACGTTCAGATACATATTGACTCCAAGGATCTAAAACTTATAATTTTGCCAAAGTTTCAGCATGTTTAAAAAAAATGTTCTTACTAAATCTCAAACAAAAATAATTCTAATGAATCATAATCTCTACATAGTATGAAATGAAGTCCCCAAAAAGCGTCTGTGTGTTTGAACTCGCAAAACTCGAGAACTACCCGGCCGATTACGCTGAAAATTTCACAGTTTGCTCCTATAAGTCCTGAAAAGCTTTGCAGATCAGTTCGAATAAAATTCGATGAATAGTTCTTTTTTTTATTCCAATTTAGATCCAATTTTCTCATAAATTCCCGATGATGGGGGTGAAAAATTACTTGCATATATTACTATTATATATCGTTGGAAAGAGTAGAATTTTCCCCGTAATACGCAATTTGTTTCAATGATCTAACTTAATTACGACGGGAGTTATTTGCGTTTTTAGCTCGAATTTGTTTAGGCTTAGCTGAAATTTAGGCACTACTTTCTTCATTAAATCTATCAACAAAAAGTGAAGGAATAGTCCCACAGTTTTCTTTTTGACACCATTGGAAAAAGCGACATTTTTTACTACAGATCTATCTCGACCTATGGTCGAAAAATTGAACTTCTATCTCGAAACGAAAAAAAGTTACAAGCCTTTTTAAACCAATTTCAAAAAATCTGATTTCCATTCAAATTGTTGACCATTTTCTTTCGCATTTTAATTCTTCAAGCTTATTTTACTTTGTGTTTCCATGGTTACGCTTTTTAAATCCATCTTTCTCGATTTAATTTCTCAAAAGTATTTTAATATCTAACGTCATTGTTTGGAAGGGAAATTTTGCATGATGATTTTTATTTATTTATTTAAGTCTGAGTGTTGTATATACGTCACTTGACACAATTTGTATTTTGAAGGTGGACCGGGCAAGGCCGGGCAACGCAGCTAGTACATTTTAAAACTTACACCATAATACACAAGCAGTCATCTAAAGAAAAAATATCTATGCAGCAATAATTGAGCGCCTTTGTAATGCTAAAAAATCAAAAATCTCTATATCCCTTTCAGACGGAATTTTGAAATACTTAATCAAAAATGTTTTTATTTAGTAGACAGTGTACTATGGTAAAGAGCATCTTATAGATAAAATTTCAAGTTTATAGGTGAAAAATCAAGAGTTATGACACGTCCAATAATCCGGACAAATATTATTGAAATACATATTTCAGATGAAAAAAACAATGAAACATCTAACAAACTTCATTGTCTCATCATCAAAATTTGTCTCATCAAAACTAAAATATTCTCTAAACAATAATGAAACATAATATAAGCATTTGAAATGATTAGTAAAAGATTATATATTTTTTAAAATTAAGAACCCCCCCCCCCCTCGCTTTTGCGACGAGAATCTGTGATTGGGAAAATGAGCCCGTCCCATTCCCCCAATCCCTATTTCTTAATGTTGTCAATCGCAAAATGAAAAATTCTTGCACAGATAATAATAAGCAGACTGTAAAGAGTTAACTAGGAAAAAATCCTAAAATTTATTCAATTAACTAGCTGTACCCGACGCGCGTTGCTACGCCAACAAAATATACATCATTATACTGATTTTCATGACAATCAGTTGAACGGGGCAGAAGTTGCTACTCTGCAGTGCCACCTGGTGGCGAGTGACTTCAATGAGCATATTATGCACCTTCTCCGTGGAAAAATACATATATTTAGCAATTTTCATAATAATCGGCCCAGGTATCAAATGAAGCCGTGACTATACTCAAATTTTGTACTCGCGCAGTTTGCAAGATCAACCAATCGCTAAAAATATCAAACAGAAAAAGTTTTAAATCCCCCCGTTGCATGAAAAGCCATAAAACAATAAAGAAAGAATTTATTTGTTCAAACTCAAGAAAAATGGCAACAGCTAACTTCTTATCAATTCGCAACTCCAACAAACTATAGGGGGCGCTGCAGCCACTGTCTAATGGCCGATGAAAAAACTAAAACAAACGCACGCTGTAACATATAAATTGCTTCTAAACTTAGGAAATGATAGATATTTTTGTTCGCATGTATGATTTTTTGTTCTTTATTCATTTGAAAAGATTTTTCAAAGTCTTTTGGTTATTCTGACCCATGTAGAAAGAGATTAGAAATCAAAAGTATTACGAAAGTAAAAAATTATGCAGAACACACAGTAAGTTGTTCTGAAGCAGCCATTTTCACGATGTTGAATTCGGAATTCATAAATTTTTGGTTCGCTTCGAACGGCATTTTCATTTTGTACCGTTTCTTCTATACATTAGTACATATTAAGTTCAGTTTCGTGACATTTCCGGCATTTGTTGACATTTCTGTCACATAGTGCACATACGTGGCAGACTGTCAAGAGTAACGTTTAACACTAGATAATTTATTTCTATGACTATATGCTTGGATATCAAAAGAAATCATGCATTTAATTCATTCGTCATGGAAATGATTTACCTGATATGCGAAATCTTGTCAGGATACATTATTCTTTCACACAATTTTAAAACCATAACCCTATAAACAGATTTTTGGCGAACTTTTATTCTTTATTGTTCAAATTCTTAAAGTTCTTTCTGGATTTTTCAATCTGTTCTGCGATAAATATTTTCAAGAAAATTTATTTGCATACTGTCTATTTCAGTAGGATACTGTAGTAACAAAGGTTATTTAAATCATTTATGTGGAATTAGGTTAAGGAAAAGTGTCCAGTCAATGTTGTTAAGTTCGTTTTTTTTTTTCATCGAATTGAAAAACTAATATTTATTCAAATTCACTCAGAACAAGATAAATAAAATGTGTACTCACAGTTTATATCAAATATTTTTGATGTTACGCTGTTGCGGATGACGATCCAAATGATGAATTACGCAAATAAAAAAAATACACATAACAAACTATTTGTTTTGCCCAAAATGAACACATGGAACGCAATGTTTTAGTTTTGTCGTAAGTTTTGTAAATCTCCGCAAGGTAGCGTATTCGAGCGCTGGAGTTGCGAATGAGATCTTTCACGCGAATTAATTTCTGCAGCCGATAATTTTATTCGTATTTATCCAATGGATTGTGACTTAAATTGGAATAAAAAAGGAACTATCGATCGGCTTTTTTTCGAACTGGTCTATAAACATTCCCAGTACCAAAAATAACAAACGGTGAAAGTTTCAGCCAAATCTGCCGGGTAGTTTTTGAGTTCATGGACGACATACAGACAAACATTCATTTTTATATATATAGAATAAATGATTAGCAGCTGTCTAAAGTTCATGTCCGGTATACCGGACGCCACGTCTGAAAGGAATATATTAAAACAACGTAACGCCAAAGAAATTGTGAAAGAATGTCTGTGGCGGATCTGGGTCCAGGACACTCTATAGTACCTAGAGAATTGGAATTTGGTACAAAATTACTTCCGCGTCCAGGGGGTTTGTACCTGGGTTTTTTTCATTTAAAATTTCTAATTAGCTCTTAATATTTATTTTTTTAAGCTAACATTTCACGCAAATTACATATTAATGAGATGAAAGATTTCCCACACCCCTTAACATTCTGCATCGTTCGAAAGAGATATTTTTTCTGCATCAAATAAAGCTTGTCCCATTTTCTCAATTAATTAGAATACCATATACATATAAGGGTTTCCATTTTAACGGAATTCAAGCCCAAAGTTAAAGAGCATAATATGTTACTAGAGACCATGGATTTGAAAGCGGCTTTTCAAACATGCTCAGGAGACCTTTAGCACCTATAGCTCTGCAAGTTAGTACAAGTTAATTTAAAAACCCAAGAAGGGGTGCTTTTTGTTCCAAACGGAACTTGTAACGCGTTTTTAATCTGGTTCTTTCTAATTGACGGTTAAAATCTTTGCGAATCAAATAAGATTGCGAAACATTCTTCGGGGGTTGGTGAGCGTTAGCCAGCAAGGGACGGTGCCCCTTAGTGGCTAAAAAATTAATGAATAAAAAAAAGATATTCAATTTGAATTCTGAAATTTTGAATCCAAATTATGTTTTTCGCAATCACGAGTTGCTCAGGACCCTACTCATTGGGTGCTATTGTTTCTAGAAACAGCTCCTGTCCCCCCAAGCCTACCCTTCCTCCTGGGTGGTTACGTGTGTATAGTTGAGTGTCTGTGTGCAGGTGTATGTGTATGTGTAGGCGCGCGTGCGTGCATGTGTAAGCTTGTGTGTGTGCGTAGACCTGTGTGCATGCACGTAGGCGTGTGTGTATGTGTGTAAAGGCTTGTGTGTATGAGCGTGCGCACGCGCGCGAGTGTGTGTATGAGATTGCGTGTGCGTGTGAGGGTGTGTGTGGGGTAGGACATGGACGCCCCCGACCAGGAGAAAAGGATTCCAGGAGGCAGTGCTCGGAGCCGCGCCTGCAGAGAACGGTGGGCGGTGGTGCTGGTGTCCCTGGTCCAAGCTGAAAAAGGAACCACAACGCCAAGGACGATGAAATAAAAGCAATAAGCAATCGTGATTGCTCAAAAAAAAAAAAGGAATTTATTGCAAAGCAAAACAAATTAAAATGAAAAAGATGCTTAAAATTAATTCATTTGAATATCTTAGATATAAGAATTGGAGAAAAATCATTTATAATTACCGTATCTAGATGTTTAAAGTTAATTTGGTGTTGCATAATCCCATAAGAATATCGCAGGAGCAGATTTTAATTAATACCCGACTCTACGAATGGAATTGGACAGACTGGTTTCCTCTTGAAATTCCGTTCATGAATGTTCTAACTCTAACCTGTCTAAACTCTAAACATACTGACAGTCAGGAGAAGGTAACTTGTCAGTAGGGGACACCAGGGGTGCCCCCCACAAGTTCAATGCGAAAATCCCCCCCCCGCCTTCAATGTGTCTCAACATTCTTTCTTTCTTTTTATTTTTTAGCTCCCTTTTTAATTTTATTTATTTTTTTTAATTATTTTTTTATTTATTCATTTAATTATTTATTTTTAATTAATATTATTATTATTATATTAGAAAAGTCTTGGTTGTGAATGACATACACACACACACACATAAACTAAATAATCGAACAAAATAAAATGTGAACAGAATAAAATTAAATAAATAATTTAAATTAAAAATGAATCAATAAAAATTAAAAAAAAAAAAAAAGAACCGACTTTAAAATTGCTCTAAAAAATGAAAAATAATTTTATTCTTTAAACACCATCGATAATACTTTTAAACATAATTTTTGAATTTGACGCAAAAACAAAAAGTAAAATCCAGTGTAACCATGCTTCGTTCATATTTTTTTTTCAGAAAATCATCCAAAGTTAGGAATGAAACATTTATATCGTTATTCAAATATGCTGTCATCAATGCATAATGTATGTGGTAGTGAAGAAACTAGGCCTGGTTAAATTTATAGTTGTAGTTGAGTTATGGCTGTGAATGATCTTATCTATCGTTTTTGCGCCAACTTCAAAAATTATGTTTAAAAGTATAATCGATGGTGTATAAAGAATAAAATTATTTTTCACTTTTTAGAGCAATTTTAAAGTCAGTTCTATTTTTTTTTTTTTTTCGAATTTTTTTTTTAATTCTTTTTAGTGTAAATGTAGATGATTCAGTAAAAGTAAGAAGTTACCATCACGAAACTTTACCTTATTTTTTTCATAAAAATGCTCCATACTAAAAAAAAAAACTATAAGCACGCCTTAAACTTTAAGCGATTGGCACTAAAAATGTATCTTTGTTCCTCTCTGGAATTCATTTGTGTGTTATTTTAATTATAACCATTTAAATATTCCTAACTAATTTACATTTCACAGCATACCAGTTGCTTGTGATGCAATCCTGTATAGTTGAGGCAAACAACCCGGTAGTATTGTGAAGGCTAAGCAGATCCTGATCACTGCATCACCTCGCTTCCAGGTTAGCTTTACCACCACTATGGAGCAATGACACTGACGAAACTTGATGCTTGCTTCAGAGAAGCCTTCATTCAAAATTATCATTACAATTACTATTAATGTTACTGTTATATGGTACCAAACTTTTATAGCAATGGGTTTCAAATCATTTTAACCATTTAATAGGGAACTTGCATGAAATTTACTGTTTTCTGCCCATAACCTTTTGTTTAAGGAACAAATAGGGTCAAACAAAGTAATGGGACCTAAGTTGAGCCATCCCCTATCCATTAAAAAAAATTATCATCAAAATCGGTTCACTAGGTAAGACGTTATAAGTGGACAAAAAAAAAAAATCATACATACGGTATGAACTGATAACCGCCTCCTTTTTGAAGTCGGTTAAAAAGAATTTAAATAAATAAATTAAATTTTTTTAAAAGAAATCTCCCCCAAAAATTTTGATGGCGCAACTTAACTTACGCCATAATCTTTCCCTGTGGGCAAAAATTTCCTTATTCGGCAAATTTGGAGATTGCGCCACTTTGTTTCTTTTTTTTGGAAAGAATAATAATTAATACCTTTTCTCATTAAATGTATGTATGTGTCTCTGCTCGTATGTTATCATTAGGTAAAACTCGGAGTATCATTCCACAAATTAGATAATTTCCCCTGCTTAAAACTTATGTTCGGGTGTCAATCAGTCAGACGTTTAATGCGCAAGACGGCGCAAAGTTTTTATGAAGCAAAGTTATAGGTGGTCAATGGTCGAAACTCTTAACTATACAACTTCTTCACAAAATTATTGAATTTCCTGACGTTACCAATAAATATTCTGAGTACTAGCTGTATATATTTCAGCCATCGTTTTGCCTTCAATTCTTTAAAATGCAGTACCATATTTTCCCAACAATTTACACACCCCATTCCAACCCAAAAGATCGCGAAAAGCAAACACGTCTCTTTTTCTCCTTTCGTGTTTGAGGGTCTGGAAGTTGCCAAACACTTTGAAAACAAACTAAACATTTTCTCGTCTGGGATCGAATCCTTTCTCGTCCGTTGTTGCCATGACGACGGAGCAGAAGGTTGAGTCGAAAGGGTAAAAGTTTATCTACTCCGGGGAGAAAAAAGTACCTCCGGTGAAATAACGGTTATCCAAGTGCCGGGGAGTTATAAACACTCAGATACATGTGAATCGGACGCCCTGCCGATAATTCCTTTAGTATATCATACCTTCGAGCTAGAGCCTCTTCTTGCACGGCTGAAGTAGACGCCATTTTGGTGTACTGTTTCACCCTTTCTTCACATTAGTTCCGATAATTTTCATTGTATGGATTTCTTCGTAGTTTGCTTAAATATTACATTTACACTATTTATTTTTTGCGTGAAAATAAAAAAGAGGTTATTTTTTAAAGTGGAATGTGTATTAGGGTGGTTCGAAAAATCGATTTTTTTTGTTTCAAGATCGCGTTATCTCTCAAAAGTTGTAGTTTGATATTCTCAAAATTGGGAGAAAATTATATAAAAAAAAAATTCTAAGTTGACATCTTCAGTTTGCGCATAAGGCTGAAAGTTTGAAAAAATATGCTAAAAATTGAAATTTTCAAAAAATAATAAAATTAGTTTTTCAATATTTTTATAAGGCAACAGCCATAAATTGTCACTACATAGCGTAGTTTGAACCCAAAAAATATTTTACAGCTTTTACATAAGATCTTTAATTCGAGCATACGCCTTTAATTGGGCTTCACATTTCAGGAGATTTTTACTTAATTTAAGGCGTATGCACCAACGAAAGACCTTATTTTAATTGTGCTTCACATTTCAGGAGATTTTGACTTAATTGAAGGCGTATGCACAAACGAAAGATCTTATGTTAATTGGGCTTCACATTTCAGGAGATTTTGACTTAATTTAAGGCGTATGCACAAACGAAAGACCTTATTTTAATTGGGCTTCACATTTCAGGAGATTTTGACTTAATTTAAGGCGTATGCACAAACGAAAGACCTTATGTAAAAGCTATAAAATATTTTTTTGGTTCAAACTACGCTATGTACTGACAATTTATGGCTGTTGCCTTATAAAAATATTAAAAAACTAATTTTATTATTTTTTGAAAACTTCAACTTTTAGCATATTTTTTCAAACTTTCAGCCTCGTGCGCAAATTCGAGGTGTCAAATTGGATTTTTTATTAAATATTTTTTCCCAGCTGAGGACACAAAACTACAACTTTTGAAAGGCAACACAATTCTGTAAAAAAAAAAAAAAAAAAAAGATTTCTTCGAACCACCCTAATGTGTATCTTATTAATCCTATGCAATGGCGCCCCCCCCCCCACGGCCCCGCATCAACAATAAAACAAGCCATGATTCTAAATAAGCTGCTCAAGTATTTTATCACCAGGGTCTTAAACTTGATAACTTTTGTTTTACCCCCAAAACCCCTTCGCGGTGCCCTCTGGGAGTTTTTCTTTCATAGATGCTATTCATTTGGCTAATATTGTACATATGCGGGAAAAATTGATGAAATAAGGATCCAAGTTTTTTTAAAAAAAAGAATTTTCTTAGAAATATTGAATAGTTCTTTTTGTCTATATTTCTTTCATGAGTTCAAGACTATAAACTTTCTATAGTTTAATTAAAATAAAAAACAATTAATTAAGCACAATTAAAAAAAAATCCTTCTCGTCAAATTGTGCTTCATTTACGTTGTGTTTCAAATGTGATTATCTCTTACTACAAAGCTTTTTTTTAAGCATTTTTTTTAAAGATTTTCATTACAGTTTACTGTTATCTTATTACTTGTAAATTGCACCATTGCATTGTTCGTTGGTATTCATAAATGTACCTTGGATTTAAATTTTTATAATGTACTGAATAACTAACTAACATATATTACTACTTCCAATAATAATTAAGAACATGAATCATCTATTCAGTAAGAATATACCTGCCTTGCCTGCAATATTCGAGTTGAACCGAACCATTGTTTCGGTCACTAATCTGGTCCGTGCTAATTCTATATTAGCTACCAATTTGTTTGGCACTCTTGGCTTCCTTAAGAGATTATTCACCTCCAGCTCAGTTAGTCCTATGCCGGGCTGATGAGTGCTAATAAGCACGAAACTGCAGTCCTCGGCTGGAATTGACTGAGCTGGCGGTGTATTTCATGTATGAATCATCTAGTTTATCATTACTCATATCGAACGAATGCTAATTTGTTTATGTTGTGGTTTGTCAAAGTGACTAAATATTTTAATCGTAAATATTTTGAATTTTGAAATCTGTCGCTGTCAGATCCTTTAATGGAGTTTTTCCAGTTTAGTAGTTGAAGCTGCTTTTAAATTCTTACACTATAAAAGACATACTTATTAATCAATAAATTCGGGTTAGAATTCGTAACGGAGTAAATGGGGTTGCTTCCTGCAGTCAAAAGTGTTACTTTTAGTCACTGAAACTGAGAGAATAACCAAAAACAACAACAATAATAATAACAATAATAACATGAAGAAAGAAAAAAAAAATCATTTTCCCAAAGCTTAATTATTTATTTATTTTTTTATATTTTTTTTTTCAATGCCTGATTTTGAAAATAAAGTTGGCGCATCTGTCCACCGCGTTTCCACGTTACGATAACCAAGAAGCGAATTAAATATTGCGCTCTACGCTTGCTATCAACCATATCGTTGACAATACACGTGAGTAAAGATGCGAATTAAATAGTGCGCTCTGGGAATGGCATCAGTGAATGGCATTTCATCCTTTGTGATGCCATCGGAAGAAGCGTAAACAATGAAAGCTCACCGATTAAAGTATTTTTTTAATGTTAAACTTAGTCAAATTATTTAAAAAATGGTCAAAATGGTCAGATCCTATTTTTTTAAGCATGCTCTTTCTGAAAAAAAAAATACTTTTAAGATTTCGGGAACAATCTCATTCAGGGTCCTAAAATCATTAATAAAGCGTACTTTTATTCGTACTTGTATTTCCTTCTGTTTAGCGGAGTGAGAGGATCGCCATCTATCAGCGTTGACATTTTTTCGCGAAATCTCTCTCCGTCGCGTCGGTCGTCAAACAGCCGTTTGGCTGTTTTCACTGCACTGACAGTGCATTAGTAGTGAAAAGGGTTTTACGGATTTCATTTATTTGGTAGAAACTGCGCGTTCTCTGTTCAAAATAATAGACCAGTGGCAGATTTTAGCATTTGGGCGCTGGTCGCAAATATTTTTGGCGACCCATTTGTCTATTGTTATTAAAGCTTCTGAGAACCATTCATTACGCATTAACAACACTGATAAACAGGAAACTTTTTTCATGGAAAAATTTAAGTTTAAGTAACCCTGTCGCTAGGAATTAAGAAAATATTCATAAAAAAGTGAAGCTGATTTTCATTCTAGAGATATCCTTGCTTAAATGTATTGTAACGGATCCGGTGCGACTTCCAACTTTCTTGAAAGGACGACACAGTTCTTGATTAAAAACACAGGAAATTTATTTACATTATGTGCAGGAAAGATCGTCAACAACTGCTAAATTAATCATCAGCAATTAAGCAAATATCACACAACACCGTTAACTCAACGGTTACACACGTATTCACTTCCAAATACGAAAAACAACACAGCGAAATGCCTAGCAATAAACAGAGCTAATACACTCTCAGTACAAATTCTCAATCGAAACTCACTTTTTATCACGCGGGACGCTTTTATAAACATCGAAAAGTTTCCACAACATTTGAAATGCTTCTTGAAAATCGTAGACCGTTATCTTATTTCTTTTCCATTCACAAATTTTAACTCGACGTTAAATACCGGTTATCACAAATTTGCCATTTCAATAGCGTTTGCGCGCGGACTTTGCTGATTTCAAAACTCTTGCTCAAACTAATTTAAAACATTTTAAAGTTTATTGATAAATATGAGATGAAAACAGATAAAAATTAGAAATTACAAAGCTTTCTTTGATTTAGTTTTTACGCCTCAGTAAAAATTGAGTTTTGCGTCTTAATTATTAATGGATTCGGAGTCTGATTTTTCTATCAAACAAAGGCCCTTTTCAGGGCCAAATTTTTAACCTCAGAAGAGCGTACTCGAATTGCAGCATCACTTCTAATACAAAGCCGAACCCTCAACCTAAATACAAATGCATAATACTAAGCGTTTTACGTCTAACGTATAAAATATCCGCAAAAGACGGATTTCTGTACTCATATTCCAATCATTTTTGAAGTACATAACTTGTTTTACGTTTACGTTAAATAAATATTTCCGAAGCAATAAATATTGAAGTGTCATTTTTCTCTTTTCTTTATAAAGATTATCAGTTATTCATATCCGTAGTTTCATATAATTTATCCCGAAATCGCTGTGAAAATATTCTAATCGCATTCATTAATTTGTTGGGACTCTATAGCTCAGCCTAAATATAAACAAGCAACACGAAATCTTAAAACAGAAAGCCCAAAAAGCAGTCCGTGCGCAAGCGCAGTTGAAATGGCAAATTTGTAATAACCGGGATTTAACGTCTAGTCAAATTTTATCATTCAGAAATGAGGGGACGGTATACTTCAGCCGAATGTATAGGGGCTGTATATTCATTACAGGAAACTATTTACAGGTTACGTTCCTACGATAATTTTAGATGACAGATAATTTAATAAACGCCAAATTTAGCTAGATTACGACAAATTAATCACAAAAATAACTAATATTTACAGAATTTGTAACAGTATTAAAAGATACCTTTTTGCTTTTTAAAATGCTTTGCTTTTGCAGTCAAGTGATCCTGAAAATGCATGGTAAAAAATATGTATTGGCCATTTAGATGGCATGCCGCAAATTTAATTTTATCGCTCATTTGAAATAAATGTGTTTTGAATAATTCTAATATCTCATCTGTATTCAATTGTATACTGATTTTCGTTTGATTTTTAGCTTTCCCTTTTAGGACAGCACCCCCTCTCCCCTCCCCCCAAAGAAAACCAAGGTATTCAACCACATACAAACAAATACATACAGACATTTTCCCAAGGCTGTCAACGTCTTTAAAAAAAAAAAAAAAGTGTAAATCCTACAAATTTAGAAAATTAAAAAAAAAATGATTAACCTATTCATACAATGGATCAATGAAAGTTGAAGTAAAATATGTTTCTCATACACATTTTGCCATTTTGATGCGCACATCAATTCGTGAGCTAATTAAAATAAATTTGCATCTCCAGCTTGGGAAACGAATTCAAAGAGCTGAATATTTCTCGAAGAAAATGGCAACAGGGCTGCTGACATGATTGATTGCGCACAGAAATCAGTTTCAAGCTTAGAATGCCGTTCACAAATGTCGGAGCGGAACTAGTTTGAAAGGCATTGTTAGGGAACAAGAACTGCGTAAACAGAACGGCAGCCTCATATCATAACTGTTTGCTCATAACCGTCTAGACACCCATAGATGTATAGAATTAATTTGCAGGCGTTATAAAACGTCGCAAACTTGTTCTCCAGTTTGAAAGACGAAATATGTAAGAATGAAAATATTTTTTTTTTCAATAGCTGTCTACACAATAGTTAGACATAAAGATTTTTTTTTAAAATGTTTGATACAAAAACTTTAGAAATTAAATTTCCAATTACAGAGTTTAGAAGACAAGAAGGCGAGTTGTACATTCCAGTTTTGTTCATAAATTTCGAAAGCATCATGAAAGAAACTACGGAGTGTAAAACCTTCGAATGAGTTTAAATTTTTGGTTTAATCTGCACAGTAGAAAAAAATGTAAGGCAACAGAGGAATATTTAATTTCACTAGATTTTTTTAAGCAATTAAATAGCGTCCGTATTGAAGACAGATTTTAATTGGCTACATGGAATTAGCAGTTATATTGAGTGTTATAGATAACAAATACACTGTGTTATAGATAACAAATTTTGAATGAAATTTTTAAATTAACCATTACTTATTTAAACTGAACTAACTCGTTAATATTAATGCATGTTTTTTAATACAAAAGCAGGTATGGATTACATATGCTGAAAATAAGATGTAATGTTTTTTTAAAGCAATACAAATTTTGTATTGCTTTTTGCTAGAATTTAGTTGAAAGAAATCCATTGTAGAACCGTATATTCCAGTATTTTTCGGGAGGGGGGAGAATTTTTTAAGAAGATTTCAAAGGTATTTATTTTTTTCTGGGGGGGGGGGGGATTGTTCTCGGTAATAAATTACTTTTGCATCCCAGTATCCTGCGCATTGGCTCCTCGTCATTTGCAGCCCTTTACTGCGTTCATGGGATAGATAGACCAGATACAAGCAAATAATTGCGTGAATGCCAAACGCGTGTTTGGTTCGCACGAGAGCAAATTACTGTCAAGCAGACGGTAAATGCGAATACTATTGTTTATTTTTTTTTGTCATTCCAAGAAAATCTTCAAAAGTAGCTTTCATAGTGGCAAATAAATCTTCTGCAACCTGTTTGTTTACATCTGGTCTATCTTTTCCATGGACGAAGTATGGTGCATTCCGCAGGAACGACCAACCATTATCTCATGTTGCACAGGCACCACTATTGTTGACTGTCATTACCAATTTATAATTTCGCTGTCCAATTTCTCACCCACAGAAGCACATGAGCTCTCACGATGCAAATTACTCTAAAAACTCAATTTAGCCGAAATAATCTAAGCCCAATGGATATGCGTCTTGAAAAACGACTAACCATAGCCGGGTTTGAGTTCGCAAACCTGAGCGTGCAAAGCCAACGCGATACCGCAACACCATCCGGCTGGCATGTAAATAAAGTCAATAAACAGTATAATGTTCAGTAAGTTACCGTCCTATAGCCAGGGCTAAGGCAGAAATACATGAAATACACCGCCAGCTCAGTCAATTATTGCCGAGGCCTGCAGTTTCGTGCTTATTAGCACTCATCAGCCCGGCATAGGAGTGACTGAGCTGGAGGTACCTCCAGCTCAGTCCTCGGCTGGAATTGACTGAGCTGGCGGTGTATTTCATGTAAACAGTATAATACCTTATAATCTGTGGGGGGAAAAATCTTTACAACACTGTAAAAACGATTCAGAAACGTTCCTGGAAAATAATGGGCAGTTGATCTGCCCCATTTCTGCCAGTAACATAGCTTGAAAAAATCAGGAAAGTTTTCCGCTAAAATTCAGTAACCTTTATTAAATTATCCTGGAAGCCTCTTTTAAAATTCATTAATCTTCCCGTTTAAAGCCGGTTGTGTCTCTGGAACATTAGAATAAATTTAAGTAGGCATAATATAATAGCTTGACACCTCCTCGACTTAACAATAAAGTACCCAAAGCAGTATTTGCAAACATGACCAAATCTAAGACGGAATTGCAAGCAAGTATCAAAATTTTACTCGCCAAAAATTCTTGCAAAGCTACGCAGTCCATAGACTTCTTTGCTCCCGTTGGGAACTTAATCATTCTGGACGGGCCGTAATCGGACTGAAGCCGATGTACTTAATAAGTACGTTCAGTTAATCTTTAAACTGGGAGCTAAAAATATTTTCCACAACAGTGAGGAGTCTGCATTCATGTGACTCGTAGCAATTCATGAAACTTTTTGACAGTGATACCTGATTTTTTCAGGAAGTGTATAAAAACCATTAAAATCCCGAAACATTTTTCGAAAATTCTCAGTAACGTTTCGGAATTTTTTTTTATAGCGAACGTCAAGTTTATTTTTTACATAGTAAGGTATTATTAGGAATGAGATTATGATTTCACGAACAGTTTTTTGGAAAAAAAAGTGTGTGACAAAAAACGGAAAAGCAGAAACTACTAATGCTCAAGTTTTCACTATATCCATATTTTCATCGATTTAGTAGCGACCTCAAAAATATATCTTTCAGCTACACGAAAATTCGCTTTCCACTTGAAAAAACTCTCTTACGCCTGCCTGAGAATCAGGCCCAATAGTAGAAAAGGAGGGGGGGGGGGAGCTGCGAATGTGCAGGGCAAGTCTCCCGACCTCCTGTGAAGGAGGAGAAAACTTTGTAAGAAAAATTGTTCGGCACGTAAGAAAAATACCCGGCGATAAAACGAGGAAATACATCATTGGTTCCCGAGGAATAAAAATATTAAGGAAATCAATATTATTTTTATTTTATGGAGCCTATGATATTTTACTTGGGGTTGTTCCGATGTTATTGCATTAGCGTCTTGTTTTCTCTACGATCAGGATTTGTTTTCTTTAAAGGATATGGCAAAGACGAAGTGCCTGAGTTGTTAAGTACGAAAGGAGAATGATTAATTGTTTTTACGAAAGACAGCAACTTTGTTTGTCCTTTCTTTTGTTATTATTATTATTTTTTTTTACGAAACCAAAGTTAGCGGGGGGGGGGGGAACCATTTTGCTATGGTTTGTTTTCTTCCTTTAGTTATACAATTTTCAAAGGGAAGTAAGGATATTTTAAGAATAAAAGATAAACTATGAAAAAAAAAATCTGTTGAAATTAAAATCTGTTGAGTAGCACAAATATGTTTTCCGGTCTCTGCAGATGAGTCGTGGATGGTCAAGAGAAAAAATTGCAGCTTTCGTTATGGGATACATTCGAAAGAAAATGGGCGGGGTTATGACAACATGGTCGTTTCGCGAGATTGGTAAGAAATGAATAAGCTGGCGGATTGGTTTATATTTTCATTCATGTTTTAATGTAATTTCATAAACAATTTTCATAATCTTGATCAGTACTGTCTGACCACGAATTGTATGGAAAGCAAACATCCGGTTTACAGGCGGAAATGGACGTATCTATTTGTTTTCAGGGATGTCAGTTTTTGCAGATGTTTGTTTGCCTTTAAACTACGCAGAGTCTCATTCAAATGAGCGGAGCACGCGAATCAAATTTTTACTTTTCCCCCTCATTCAGATAGACTCGCCTTAACTGGACGTTTGCCAATTCCATGCAATCCGTGGTTAGACTGTGCCTAAGTTCTAATTAACTACCAATTAAAGTTCAATAAAGTAGTTTTGAATCAATGTATCCCAAGATCTTTAGCGCGAAACTGCGGTTCTTGGAATACATCGATCAACTTCAGGTTTCAATTTCTTAGTGTAGCGTTTCATCTCTATGTTAATTTGCTTACTCTTTGAAAAAACGTTGTTTTTTTTCCATGTCTTAATGAAAAAAAAAACCATTATTTTTCAAACACAGTAGTATTTTTTTTTTATTTAAAGCATACATTAAGGAAATGAACGTAGAGATGACACGCTATACTAAGGAATTGAAACCGAAAGTTGGACCTGTGTATCCAAAGATTCTAAGCTTCGACCTTGGGATACATTGATTCAAAACAGTGAATTATTGAATCTTACTTTTCATTGAGAAATTTTGGGAACAATTCAAATTTTGAGATTGTTGCTTGTTTATGAAGCTAGTTTATGAAATTACATTAAAATGTGGTTTAATACATAACCAAACCGTCAGATTCATTATTTATTAACGTTATCGTACCACCTCTCTTCCCTCCCCATTTTCTTGCCAATGTATCCCGTAAGTGCGATTTTAATTTCACCTCCTTTTTACTACAGACGTTTCATCTCTTTTCAATTTCCTTACTGTATAATTGAAGGACTCGGGGCAGAAACGTGACAAGCCACAAGGAGTGACTTTTCGATCAATTTTTTTTTCTCATAACTATAATTGAAACAAACATGACGATGATTTATGTCATTTGGAGAAAACCATATCTAGTTTTAGTATTGCAGAATATAGAATGTATAATATCTTTGTAAAACTTTATAAATGTTTTTTTTTTTTTTTTTTTTTTTTTTTAAGTTGGAAATTGGCTAACGAAAAATTTACATCATGTCGCATATCACATTCTTGCCCGAGCCCTTCAATTTTAAGCATACTAGAACGTTGCAACTGTTGCCTATCGAAAGTGCTTAACTATAAATAACTATTTCTCAACAAAATATTGTAGCAGCAAGGGAAGAAAAAGCCGCATGAATATTAAAAAATGTTTCTTAAAAAATTACGCAGCTATAGGCGGCCATTGTCAATACTCTCAATACAACCGAGAAACAATGGTGCTGTTCCACCAAGAATCGGCGGTGTCGGCCAAGGAGAATTGGTCAACCATGAGTTGTTGGCATGGTTAAGGGTTTTTTTTATAGTTTGGATGAAAATGTTGCAGTTCTAGTTGATAGAAAACACTAATTACAATTATATTAGAACTTAGATATTGAACTGTTATAGAGTTGTAATAATTTCAAAAATTTTAAATCATGATTTGTGTATATTTTTAAAAATAAACTAGAATATACTGGGTTTTAAGTTATGGTCATATTAAAAAGTAGTAATGGTCACTCTATTTAAATTCAGTTATATTCAGGAAATCCACAAAAGAAGTGTTTAATAATTAAAAAAAAAATGTATTTTTCTTTCAATGTAATCTTTTACGTATACATTTTCACTTCTAATTGGCTGATTAATTACACTAACTGTCCCAGTCATTAAGGTCGCCACCGTCATCCTTATTAGCATTGGTTTCAGCATCCTAAAAACATTAGGCCTATCGTACAAATGAATCTTTTACGTCATTACCTGTCGAGCAGATGTTCTTCGAGCTCTTTAGGCAGACATCTTTCATGAAAAAATTAAGCATGGTCAGATGTGCCATAACTAAAACACTGAGGCACTTTTCAGAGACTAGTTATGGGTATATTATCTTAAGTATAATAATTAATGTCAGAAACTAAGGAATGAGTACATACCAACAAAAATTCAATTTGATTATTAAAAAAAAAAAAAAAAAACAGCAAAGTCAGTTCCTTAAAAATGATTAAATGCAAAGTAAATTCTCTGTTAGTGACTGAGATGCATTAACATAATAAATCACATTGCAGATAAAAACTTATGCTGGAAAAAAATTTTGGTGGGGGTATATTCTTGAAGATTCACAAAACAATCAATTTTTCGAATCCACTTATTTTGTTTCAAAATTTTTGATTACAATTACTTGATATTGGAATCACAAGATAAGCTGCCCATTACCAGGGGTACACTGCCCATAGCTAGGCATTTGCCCTATATGGCAGGGGTTCTCAAACTTTTCCTATTCGCGGTACCCACTTTAGGCACCCCAGCTATGTGGTATGTTTGGGCGCAAGAAGTTCCTCTCATGTCAAGAAAAGAGTTCTTGTCATCTGGGTCGTAGACAGCTGTCATAATCACTAACCACATAAGCCATGTATGCTAACATACTAGGATTGATATTTTTGCTAGAAAAAAATGCTCGGTGGCGTAATACCTCAAACCCCCCTCACTACGCCTCTGTCAATATCACGGCCGGAAATTGGTCATGACAATTTTTATATTTGTAAATATTAATACTACGATTGGCAATATGGATTAAAGTGAGTGCTGCAGTTTAAGGGGGGGGGGAGACGTGGGGGTACGCCGTCCCCCGAAATATTTCCATTTATTGCAAAAATAACACAAATGTATTCAGGGAAATGCACCTGTAAAATCAACCTGTGGAAATACCTTAAATAAAAGTTGTATTTTGCATCAAATATTTCTCTTTGAAAAAAAATCTCCAGCAGATTTGATTCAAGGTTAAATTTTCCAATTCTACTCACATTTGCACCCACTGCACCCCTTTGGAGTCCGTGTTTGAGCACCCCCACTAATTTTCAGAAATCGGGACCACTGTTAACGTTACATATTTTAAAACCATAACCATTGTTGTGGTTCGGAGGGGGAGGGGGAGATCATTCCCTGAAATTTTTTAAGTTTTATTGCATAAATAATGCAAACGTAATGTAATTTGGTTCTAAACTACCTTTACTTTTGGTGAATTCCCCCAAAAGGTGGGCTGTATTGGTAAGAGCCTCCATGTTGTGCAACCTGGGTCACGCTAAATCCCCAACTTTCACTCCTTGTGGAGGTTTGATCCGATCTGTATCTGGTCAGCAGTTTTGGGGTGGTAAATTAAGCTCGGGTAAGCGACTGTGGACTAGATTTTATACCTGAATTCAAGGCGCCGAGAGTCGTAATTGGTTTTGAATTGTTTCACTGAAATTAGTTGGGGCATTCATTCACCCCCCAAAGGGGGAAATCCGTGTTGCCCAAGTAAATTTGGAATGGCCTGCTCGCCCCCCCCCCATAATGTACCGCCTCCAATGAGTTCCCAATATTTGTTTATTTCCACTTACAGCACTGATTAAAGTCAACTGTTCCAGATTTTTAGCTCTCTACTGTGTCACTGGTCGTTTCTGTGCCAAAGTAAACGTTTTATGTCTTGGCTACGTCTACCAAAGTTTGGAACAAAAAAAATAATAAATAAAAAAATAAAGAGCTTACGCTCAGCCCCCTCCCTCGGTCCATTAAGAACTTAATAGAAATACATCTTAATAAAAATAAAAAAAAGATTGTCGCCCCAAGGAACAAGCTTAACATTGTTTCCCAACAGCCTTAAATGAAAAACTATTTTTGGAACCTGTTAGCGTTCCAAAAACATTAACTAAATAGTCTGACTTTATCGTCATAGCAACCTCCGCAAAAAGTCTCTTAAAAAGGAAGAAATTGGGTTACGTCAGAGATGGTCGGGAGAGCAATAATTCTTTCTCCTCGTTTATCAGAAAACCTTTAATTGCATTCGCGTATAATTCTAACTCGGAAGATATTGAATTAAGGAGAGGTGGAAGTTTTCAGGAATGGAACACTCAGTAGCATATTCGAACAGGGGGATTGAAAGCACTTAAGATATGCGTGGTTGGCTTGGGGGAGGGGAGAACTGATAGTTTTAATCTTTTAAAATTTTTCACTCGTTATCTTGAATCTTTTTGAGTGTTGAGAATGAATAAGTTTTAAAGAATGGTTGTCCGTCTGAAACATTGTTGTAGCCCGTGTTAAGAGAAAAATATAATTGCGTAATTACACAGTACAGAAAATTTCCAATCACTAAACCCGAAACAGAATCTCTACTTTCTGGTATACAAAAAAAAGTTATATTGGTTGAAATTTTCTGTTTTCCAATTTTGACGAAATTACACGTACTGAATACATTTTGACAATTTCTTATGCCTGTCGGTCGGTGTGTGTGTTTGTATAACATAGCGCCACTGGGAGTTTTTTCTTTCACAGGCGATATTTTCAATTTCCTATGTTAGCACCATCTACAGGCTTTTACCTAATATTGTACTGATGGAGAAAAAAACTTTATGAGGTAAGGATCAAAATTTTTAAAAAAAAATGTATTCATTCGAAATAGTTTGCTTTAAAGAATAAATTTTCTTTATCGGTGCTAGACTTTATAAACACCCTGTATATTTAATATGTTTAGAAAGTTTTGCATTGAGAAAGAAAATTCGTTGAAAAAAACCTACTTGTTCAGATTAAAACATAGTTTTTTTTTTTTTAATTTTGATCCCCATCTCAAATTTTTTCCACACAACACATATACTGCCGTAGGCAAATAAAGAACAGTAACTGAAAAGTTTTCATTTTCCATATTTTTGCATTTTTGTCCTACATTGTATGTTGTGGCTTTATTGTACAAGCTTGCTTTTTTGGTTTCTGCTGAAAAGCAGATACGAAAAAACGTCTATATCCAACACTTCCCTATTTTTAGTATTGTAACCAACACACATTTCTTCAAATATATCGAAAACTAATTTCTACATATACTGCTGTTTACTTGCCCACGGCAGAATACACTTTTCATATTATGAGGAGATTTAGATAATTTTAAACCTTGCACCAGACACTAGAATAGCCAAACTTTATCTTCTGAGGGATAAAGGTTTTTTCATTATATTCCTTATACAAATAAAAATTGCTATACTAGGATTGGCATTATATTTTAAAACCAAAAAGCTGGGGAGTTGAATTTTAAAATGCGCCTTGCCGCGCCCCTGAAAGTTTTTCCATTCATAGAATCCGTTTTCAATTTTCGATGTTAGCTTAATCTACAGGTCCTAGTACTGTACCAATGGGGAAAAAATCCTTGATGAAATAAGGATTGAAATTAAAAAAAAAAACAGTCAAATGAGAACAATAAGCAATGTGATTGTTCAATAATTTGAATTTCGACATCTTGAATTCAAATTATGTTTTTCGCAATCACGAGTGTGTATGTATGTAAGCGTGTGTGCTTGTGTCTGTGCGCAGGCATGTGTGTGTAGGTGTGTGTATGAACGCGTGTGTGTATATGAGTGTGCATATGAGTATGCGTGTTTGTGTAGGATATGGACGCAACCTGGACACTGTTTTCGCTGGAGAAGCAGCATCGGAAGGGGCCGGTCGACGGTGGTGCTGCAGAGGGAGGCGGGGGGGGGGGAAATAAAATCATAAAAATGTCAAAACATTTAAGTGAGAACAATAAGCAATCGTGATTGCTCAAAAAAAAAAAAAAAAGAAAAATATAAAATCTGAAATAGATTTTTTTAAATATAAATTTTCTTTATCAGTGCAAGACTTTATAAATACCCTGTATATTTCAATATGTTTATAAAGCTTTGCACTGATAAATAAAATTCAATTAAAAAAACTAGTTCAGATTCAAACATAGGTATTTTTTTATTTTGATCCTTATCTCAATTTTTTTTCCTATAACATTCAAATACTTTTACATGTGCACTTTTCGTGGTTATGAGAAGCTTTAGACGATTTTAAACCTCGCACCAGATGCTAGAACAACCAAACTTTACCTTCTGGAGGATGAGGGTTTCTTTATTACATTCCTTATACAGATAAAAATTGCCACACTAGGATTAGCAGTAAGTCATAAAACCAAAAAGCTGGAGGTTGAGCGTCAAAACGCCCCTTGCTGCGCCCCTGAGAGTTTTTTCATTCATAGTAGAATCCGTTTTCCTTTTTCGATGTTAGCTTCATCTACAGGCACTTACATTGTATTAATTGGGAAAAAACTTGATGAAATAAGGATTGAAATTTTTAAAAAAAGTATAAAATCTGAAATAGCTTTTTTTTTTATATAAAGTTTTTTTTATCCGTGCAAGACTTTATAAACACCCTGTATATTTGATGTCATACAACATGTTCAACTTCTTTTAGTTTTACGAACAATCTTTACTAATAATAAAGCTGAAAGTCTCTCTGTCCGGAGGATGTCTGGATGTCTGTAGGATATCTGTAGGATGTCTGTAGGATGTCTGTGACGCGCATAGCGCCTAGACCGTTCGGCCGATTTTCATGAAATTTGGCACAAAGTTAGTATGTAGGGGGTGCACCTCGAAGCGATTTTTCGAAAATTCGATTTTGTTCTTTTTCTATTCCAATTTTAAGAACAAAACTATCATAAGATGGACGAATAAATTACGAAATTATCATAACGTGGAACCGTAACATGGGCACAAGCCAATTGGCGAGATACGAAATTATCATAACGTGGAACCGTAACGTGGGCACAAGCTAATTGGCGAGAAAATTCACTACACATCATTTGTAAATATACAGGCGAACCAAAAGACCTTTTAATTTGCTATTACGGGCGAAGCCGTGCGGGTACCACTAGTTAAGAATAAACTAGCTAAAGAAAACCAGATATAGTATAGGAGCACGTTGGACTGTTCTCGATAGTTTAAATGCTATTAATAATTTTTATTTAAATTTATAACCAACCAAATTTTATTGTTGTTTTGGCAGGGTTGAGTGACTTTCATAAGACTGGAATTTTACATTTTAAAATGGTTTTCATGAAGGATGGAGCGATCAATTGCATTTTTCTCCTAGAGTAAGTCTTTTTATATTCAGTAAATTACTGCCCCTTAGCCAGGGCTAAAGCAGAAATACGTGAAATACACCGCCAGTTCAGTCATTTCCAGCCGAGGACTGCAGTTTCGTGCTTATTAGCACTCATCAGCCCGGCATAGGAAAGTGACTGAACTGGAGATGGAAAACCTCTTAAGGAAGCCAAGAGTGCGAAACAAACTGGTAGCCAATATAGAAATTATCCAGGTAATTTACTGAATATACCTTGCCTTGCGTTCAATCTACGAGTTGAACCGAACCATTGCTTTGATCACTCGTCTGGTCTGCTAATTCTATATTGGCTACCAGTTTGTTTCGCACTCTTGGCTTCCTTAAGAGGTTTTCCATCTCCAGCTCAGTCACTTTCCTATGCCGGGCTGATGAGTGCTAATAAGCACGAAACTGCAGTCCTCGGCTGGAAATGACTGAGCTGGCGGTGTATTTCACGTAAGTCTTTTTAGTTCAAACCTGTTAGTATTTTCTTTTATTTTTGGGGTGAAGAAAAAAGTTATGACTGCATTTTCTTAGACCAAGTACCTGGGATACGCTGGTTCGCTTTCAGAAGATTCACAAAAAGCAAACACTTTTAGAAGAATTAGAAAAGCAATATTCTAGTACATAGCAGAACTAAAGTAGATGAAGACTCAAGTTCTGCGTATTTTTGAGAATATGTAGATAACTCTGGCATCAATAGCGCAAAAGTAGAAGTTGGTAAATTTAATATTTGGATTAATTTAATATGTACTAGCTGCGTTGCCCGGCTTTGCTCGGTCTACTTTGAAAATAAAAATTGTGTCAAGTGACGGTATATTCAACAATCAGGCTTAAATAAAAGAAAAAAAAACATTATGCAAAATTTCCCCTCCAAACAATGATGACAGATATTAAAATACTTTTCAGAAATTTAAATGAGAAAGGTGAATTTAGAAAGCGTAACCATGGATACACAAAGTAAAATAAGTTTAAGAATTGAAAATGTGAAAGATGTAAATAAACAATGGATTCAAAAAGCGTTACCGTGGAAACGCAAAATAAAATGGTTAAAAACTTGAATTAGAGAACAGATTTGTGAACTTCATCTAATTCGTTTGTAACTTTTTTTTTCGAATGGAGACAGAAGGTTAAACTTTCGACCATGGGTCGAGAGAGATCTGAAGTAAAAAATGTCGCTTTTTCCAATGGTGTCCAGAAAGAAAACTGTGAAACAATTCCTTCACTTTTTATTGATAAATTTAATAAAGAAAGTAGTGTCTAAATTTTAGCTAAGCCTAAAAAAATTCGAGCTAAAAACGTAAAAAACTCCCGCCACAATTAAGTTAGAGCATTGGAACAAATTACGTAGAACGCGGAATTTCTTCCCTTTCCAACGATATATAATATTACTATTTGCGAGTAATTTTTCACCCCTATATTCGGGAATTTATGTGAAAATTGGGCCTAAATTGGAATAAAAAAAGAACTATTCATCGAATTGTTTCTGAACTGGTCTGCAAACCTTCTCAGGACTCAAAGGAACAAACTGAAAAATTCAGCAAAATCAGCCGGGTAGTTCTCGCGTTTTGCGAGTTCAAACACACAGACGCTTTTTGGAGACTTCATTTCATACTATGTAGAGAGATTGATTTTTGAACTGTATGCGATTTTTATTCTCAACGCAAAACGACCTAAGTTAGTCACAAACACTGGATAACATTTATAATTAAAATTGTAACAGAAGTTGTTTTCGTAATGTGACTAACGTACTCCGTGCCCGTTAGTCCCCTTCACCGAGTTCTATCAAAAAATTCAAAAATTATCTACAAAAAGTCAATAAATTGAACATTTACAAAAAGAAAAAAAAAAAAATCTTGAATGATGTTTTATGTAGCTGGTATGATTTGCGTATGTCCGTTAGCTGTAATTAAATGCTTGTGTATATTCCTAGGGCCGTCTGAAGAGTGGGGCGAGTGGAGCATTCGCCCCGGGCGCCAATATATGAAGAGGCGCCATAAACTAAGCTTTTACTACATTTCAAATTCTTTTTAGCATTGTTCTTTTTTTTAAACAGTTTTTAAAATCTAACATTAGATTTTCAATTACATGTTTAATAACATAATGTAACGGATCCGGTGCGACTTCCAACTTTCTTGAAATTACGACACAGTTCTTGATTAAAAACACAGGAAATTTATTTACACTATGTACAGGAAAGATCGTCAACAACTGCTAAATTAATCATCAGCAATTAAGCAAATATCACACAACACCGTAAACTCAACGGTTACACACGTATTTACCTCCAAATACGAAAAACAACACAGCGGAATGCCTCGCAATAAACAGAGCTAATACACTCTCAGTACAAATTCTCAATCAAGACTGACTTTTTATCATGCGTAACGACTTTTTATACACATCGAAAGAGAATTCTCAAATATTCCACAAGATTCCCGAAAATCGTAGACAGTTATTTTATTTCTTTCATTCACAAATTTTATCATTCAGAAATGAGGGGAGCGTATACTTCAGCCGAATGTATGGGGGCTGTATATTCATTACAAGAAACTATTTACAGGTTACGTTACTACAATAATTACTATTTACAGAATTTGTAACAATAATAATTGATAGAAAAATGTTCGATACTTTTCCAAAAGAGACGCCCACCATTCTATGTGTAGGAACGGGGCGTCAGGAAATATTCGCCCCAGGCGCCGTCCTCTCTTGGGATGGCCCTGTGTATTCCTCATATATAGCACCTACTACGTTGTAACTGCAGAATCTTGCTCGATCTTGTAACTGCTTATATTATACTAGTGGTACCCCCGCACGGCTTTGCCCGTAATAGAAAAATTAAAAGGTCTTTTGGTTCGCCTGTATATTTACAAATAATGTATGGTGAATTTTCTCACCAATTGGCTTGTACCCATGTTACGGTTCCACGTTATGATAATTTCGCAATTTACTCGTCCATCTTGTGATATTTTTGTTCTTAAAATTTTAACAGAAAAAGAACCACATCAAATTTTCGAAAATCGCTTCGAGTTGCACACCCCCATGCTACAAACTAACTTTGTGCCAAACTTCAAGAAAATCGACCGAATGGTCTAGGCGTTATGCGCGTCACAGAGATCCAGACATCCAGACATCCTCCGGACAAAGAGACTTTCAGCTTTATTATTAGTAAAGATAAAGAGGAAGACTTTCAATAAATGTTCATGTTCAATTCATAAGATATAACAAATGAGGAGAAATATTTAATGAAACTCAAGACAGAAAATCAAACTGCTCATTTAATTTTTTGATGAGATAAAAAATTGAAAAGTACCAAAGCGGATCAACGTGCTCCGACTCCCCCAATACATTACAAGAAAACTACACTTCTATCTCATTCCAGGACACCCCCTCTTATAGACTGATCAGTATTCTACCCACATTCCTTCTCTTTTTCTCGAACCTCTCGGATGAAATTCCCTCGAGAAAATCGTCTGAGCTTTCTGTTTCTTCGAGATCGGATGCTTCTTGCGAGAAATCTTGGAGTGGGCTGCTAATTCCTCCGTCTACCGGAGAAGCAGGAAGAGTGGGAACGTGTGCGACGGGTCTCTAATCCACCAGCGCTTTTCGTCGGAATGATTTATTGATTCCCCCCAGTGCGGGAGGTTTTTACGTGAGCATCTGGTTGTTGTACTAGGGGTTACATGGGACGTGTACGGCTGGACGTAAAGCGAACTCTGACCTTTCATGACAGAGATATCATGAAAAGGAGGGGGGGGGGGGGAGCGTGGCTTCCAGTGGTGATGGCTGGTACTTCTTTTGTCAAAATAGATTAGAATATATTCAGTAAACTACCGCCCATTAGCCAGGGCTAAATCAGAAATACGTGAAATACACCGCCAGCTCAGTCATTTCCAGCCGAGGACTGCAGTTTCGTGCTTATTAGCACTCATCAGCCCGGCATAGGAAAGTGACCGAGCTGGAGATGGAAAACCTCTTAAGGAAGCCAAGAGTGCGAAACAAACTGGTAGCTAATATAGAATTAGCAGACCAGACGAGTGACCGTGGAAATGACTGAGCTGGCGGTTTATTTCACAGATTAATATATGTTTCATTGGGCCGTGGTAGCCCGATCGGTAGAGTGTCGGATTCGGGGCCGGAGGGTCCTGAGTTCGAACCTCGATGGTCGAAGACCCACCGTCATCATTAAAGGGGCGACGTTAAATATGCTCGTGGTCTCAATGTCCTCCAAGTGAAACGATACCTCTGGGGGTGCTAGCACCAGGTAGCTATTAGCTCCTGGTCTAGTCCTAAATTCTCATTAACTGTTCGATCCGGTGATGGAGCTGCCATCTATCGGTATAAAAAATAATGGAGACAAGGCACTTAGTATGCAGTCCTCGACAAAAATACAGTTGTAGTCAGTTGTGACTCGGAATCGAATCGAATCGATTATGTTTCATTGGGTGTGAGTTTTTATTATTAAGCAAAGAAATGATTAAAGAAACTAGGGGGCTCCGCCACTTTCCCGCTAACGCTCCCCGAGCCTTAATCTTATTTGGGGCCATTCCACGGAAAACGATAATTCTGTCCCGCACGAGACGCCTCATATATTTCATTAAAAATAATTATGTAAAAGGCTAATGAAACGAGCTGATGTGTGCATCACATGACTTCCTTTTACTCCAATTTAATGTCATTTCCCCATTATTCGCTATTTTAATGTGATTCAATATTTATTCTCTAAATATCACCAACAATGGCCAAATTGAAACCAAAAAAAAAAAAAAAAACTCCGCCAAATTTGTCGCCAAGTTGGCGACAAAACTTGGCGACCAAAAGACTGGCGATATATCGCCAAGTGTCCGACAAATTATAACGCCACTTGAGTTTACATCGAAATTAACAATGATTTCCCCCCAAAAAGGTGCAAAAGACCCCCTTAGGAACATCCGAAAGCAACCAAAAGGGGAGGTGCACAACTAGACCCCACTACGAGTCTATGTACCAAATTTCAACTTTCTAGGACATACCATTTTTGAGTTATGCGAGATACATACGCACATACGCACATACGCACATACACACATACGCACATACATACAGACGTCACGAGAAAAGTCGTTGTAATTACCTCGGTGATGGTCAAAATGGATATTTCGCGTGTCTATACATTCTTAGGCACTTTTCCGCATGTGGTCGAATCGAAAAAAAAACTCAACATTCATTTGGGGGTGAGCAAAATGGAAATTAAGGGCGATTTTTGAGTGAAAATTTTTTCGCGAATACAATACTTCCTTTTTTGTAAAAGGAAGTAAAAGTTAGCAAATTACAAACGAATGTGATTCCTTAAGCAAACTAATTTATTTCGTCATTACTTTTTCAAATAATTACTTTTTAATGAAATACAGTAGAACCTCCATACATCGAACTTTCACATATCGAAGTTCTCTATATATCGAAATCCCAGCAAATTTCAATGTTCATTACATAGAAAAATTGTTTCTATATATCGAAAAAATCTCTATATATCGAAATTTTTTTTCGAGACATTCGTAGATTCTTTTTCCACTTCAGACTGTCTCATGAAAAATGAAGGTTAGGGAAGATAATTATGTTTACTAAAGGTTGCTAAGAAACTCATAAGAAATCTGGGGTTGAAAGGTGTGTATATAGGTCGTTGTTCCGTTCTGGAATTCTTAAATTCCCTCAAGTTTATTTCAAATCTAAGTTGTAACAAGTAACACTGTAAAATCCGTTTTAGATTTATTTCATTTGTCTGTTGATTGTCATTCCTAGTCTTTTTAGCTTCAGTAAAAATCATTCAAGTTAAGTAGATTGATTTTTTACTTTTCTCTCGATCACATTGTCAAAACGAAACTCCCCTAATGTTGCGGATCAAGTTAATTGCCGAATAATGAAGGTGTATGACGGCGCAAAAATGTAATTTCTGCTATTTTTTTTAATTATAAACTTTCATTCAATCCGATGCTCGTATCAATTAGAAATTGGGTTTCATACACGTAAATTAGCTTTAATTTTAGTATTTTAGGAGATTTGTACGATATAATAAGATCGTTTCTATATATCGAAATTTCTATATATCGAATTTTTTTCCGGAAATTTGCTACTTCGATATATGGAGGTCCGACTGTATATGGACCGTCACGTGCGGGACAAACTGACAACTTTTTCCTGGAATGGCCCAATACATATTTTTTTTTTTGAAATGAGATTTAAATGAGATATGTTTCCTTTACACTGGAACATTTGCTCTCAAAATCTGCAAATTATTTTTAATATTAATATATTAATAAAGCA
Organism: Uloborus diversus; assembly: GCF_026930045.1. NCBI lineage: Eukaryota > Metazoa > Arthropoda > Arachnida > Araneae > Uloboridae > Uloborus > Uloborus diversus. The sequence goes on along the minus strand of NC_072738.1, from coordinate 5,187,313 downwards.
AAATTATTAACTAATACATAAGCAAGTTACAAGAGATTGACTATGGATGTCCCTCCCGTACGTGACGCATGCAAATAAATTAAATTTTAAATAAAAAAAATGTTTAATAAAAATATAACTATGTCAGAAGTATCTTTGTATCAAATGAAAGGATTGAAAAACATGTTTAATTAAATCATGTTTAATTAAAATATTAGAGGATATGAAAAAATGTTAATGAAATTCAAGCCTCTTTTTGTCCCGCACGTGATGGTGGAATGGCCTTTTGGCTCGCGAAACTTTAACTCTTCTGCTAGGAAGAATAAGATTAAATTTCGTGTTACGGTTGGAACAAAATGAAAATTCCGTCAGTCTAATCTTCCATTAAAGACTAATTTTACAGGAAATGTAAATAAATAAATTATTCAATATTTATCTGTTATACAGGGTTTTCTTCCCCTTTTTGCAGTAAAATATGACTTTTTACCTGAGATTCCGTCATCTGTTTGGAATTAGAACATTTCTTGTTTCACTTTAAGAAAAAAAGAACTAAAAATTGGAGATGACTTGCTTTTGAACAAAGATAATGAAACATACTTTCCATTATTTTAACAAGGGAAAATATTAATCATCATTTATTGAAAACTTGAAATAAAATGTATTATGTAACCAATACTACAAAATTTAATGGAAACGGTAATTTCTGCTAGTTAACGAAGTAAATTCAAAAGTGAAACTGAAACTATAAATTCAAAAATTCTCTTCTGGATTATTTTTAAATGTGCTGGGTCACATAACAAATTTCTGCACAAAAATACAAAAACTCACTTGGTACGCATTTTAACTGTCTTGCTGTCGATAATTGTTTTTTTGAGCAATCACGATTGCTTGTTGCTTTCACTTGACTGTTTTTGGCGTCGTATCATTTTATTTTCCCACCGCCACCCTCCGCACCATCACCGTCGACCGGCTCCTCACGATGCTGCTCCTATAGCGAAAGCCGTCTCCAGGTTGCATCCATGTCCCACACACACGCGCATGCATACACAACTACACACACACGCACGCACACACACACACACGCACGCACACACACACACACGCACGCACACACACACACACGCACACACACACACACACACATACGCACGCACACGCATACATACAGACACCTACACATACATACACATACACACAACTACCTACACATTCATGCCTGCACACAGACAAAAATACCTACACACGCATACACCCCCCCCCCACACACACATTCATACACGCAACTACCCACACACTTATGCCTGCATACAGACACAAACACACATGCCTACACACACATACACATACCCCCTACACACAACCACACATACCCCCTCACACAAACACACACGCCTACGTACAAACACTCGTGATTGCGAAAAACATAATTTGAATTCAAGATGTCAAAATTCAAATTAATTTTTTTCTTTTTTTTATTTTAATTATTATTTTTTTATTCATTTATTTATTTATTTATTTATTTTTTTGTGATTTATGGTGAAACTTTTGCTGAATATGCTTCCTTTACTGGCAAAGGGGACACTTTTATGGTATACTTTTTTTTTTTGACAAAGTAAGCATTAATCTGCTGAAACCACCAATAAGTTGACATATTTCAACTTTGGCAGGTGGCACACTTTTCTAAGTAAGACTATTAATAGGATGCCAGGAATCGTGTGCTTTCTATTCTTGTTTTTTGATATGAGAATTTTAAAAATACAATTTTCTTATGATTCGGCCACCAACGTACAAGGACGGAAGCAGAAATGTTTCAAGGAGGGGGTGGTTGACTTTTAACTTACCTCTTACTACACTTTGTATTTGATTTATACATGTTAGAGGGGGGTGAGGGGGGGGGCTGACCCGGTATTTCTATCTAAAGCAACTAAAATATAGAGATTTACCCAAGGAGGTTTCTTTTCCGTTGATAGGAGGGAATTTTGAAATTGCGTTTAAGAATTTCAATTTCATAATGACTTCGTTGGAATGCTTCAAACCCTTCTCCCACTAACATCATCAACCGTAGTCTAAAACTGCGTTTTTCAAACTTCAATTTCGAAAAGTTTCCCGGAGAGAGATGTGATCTGCATTCCTTTCTTTATCGACATCAAAAATCGCCCTACTTTGCGTTTCAGGACTTCCTTTCGGAAAAATTGCCGTCGAATCTGTTTATCTCGAACCTGCCTATCTCGAAAACCTCTCTGTGTCGAAGTTTTTCATTTCCCCTGCACATAAAGTATTAATTGAATGTTTTCCCCCATGTTTGTCTCGAATGAAATTTTCTGAAAACCTGCGTAACTCGAATTTAGACTAAAGTGTCTTTCTTGAATTCCATCCCCAACGATCTTTATTGACTGGAATTTGGAGACAGAAAGCATTTTTCTTAATATTAGCAGTCACATAATCCTCCAGAATTAAAACTTTATGTACAAAAAGCAAGTTTTCCAGCAATTATATCCATTCTGAAACTGAGAGGAAGGGGACATTGTTGATTAGTAAAATTGCTTCCAAAGTTTTACTTTCGAGTCATTGCTCCAATTACTTGTTTTTAGAACTTTTTTCAAAACCTCTGTATCTTGAAACCTCCATATCTCGAATTTTTCTTCTCTCCCGTAAAATTTGAGATAGCCAGGTTCGACTGTACTAAGTCCATCAAGGGAGGTGCGATCGCCTCCATTCGTCCTTGGCAGCGTATGAAATCAAGAATCACATTTGATGTCGTTTCTTTTACAGTGAACCTGACCTGGTTGATGATTCTGTCAGTGTGCTATATTATTTAGAAGTGTATATACGGTATGGGTCCGAATTTAGTTAGAGAACAAGTAATCCCCAGGAGGATATAGCATGTTTTCACACTAAATAAAGATTTCAATGCTTGATATTTTCTGCAATGATTAAGAAGAGATGAGTATTTTTCAGGCTAAAAGGAGTATCCACATCTGTTGAGGTGGATATTAAAATCTTTACTAATAATAAAGCTGAATGTCCCTCTGTCAGGATCTCTGTCTGTCGGGATCTCTGTCTGTCAGGATCTCTGTGACGCGAATAGCGCCTAGACCGTTCGGCCGATTTTCATGAAATTTGGCACGAAGTTAGTTTGTAGCATGGGGGTGTGCACCTCGAAGCGATTTTTTGGAAATTTGATGTGGTTCTTTTTATATTCCAATTTTAAGAACAAAATTCTCATAAGACGGACGAGTAAATTACGAAATTATCATAACGTGGAACCGTAACATGGGTACAAGAAAATTCACCATACATTATTTGTAAATGCACAGGCGGACCAAAAGACCTTTTAATTTTTCTATTACGGGCGAAGCCGTGCTTGTACCACTAGTAATCTTTATTTGGTAAAAAATAATTTAATATTCAACCGTGGGCAGGTAAACGACAGTATCTACAGAAATGAGTTTTCAAGATACTTGAAGAAACGTGTGTTGAATTCAATACTGACAATAGAGAAATGTTAGAATTAGACGTTTTTTTTCGCGCCCTTTTTTCAGCGGAAACCAAATAAACAAGTTTGTGCAATAAAGCTAACATATAATAGATAACAAAAATGCAAAAATATGAAAAACGAAAAATTTGCAGTTACTGCCTTTTACCTGCCTACGGCAGTATTAATGTTGTAGGAAAAAATTTTGAGATAAGGATCAAAATAAAAATAAAACTATGTTTAAAAAAAAAAAAAAAAAAAAAAAAACCTAAAGTTGGTTTTTTTTAAATGAATTTTCTTTATCAATGCAAAACTTTATAAACATATCAAATATACAGGATGTTTACAAAGTCTTGCTATGCGCCGATAAAGAAAATTAATTTTTTAAAGAAAACTATTTCAGATTAATACAATTTTTTAAATTTTGATCCTTACCTCATCAAGTTTTTTCTCCATTAGTACAATATAAGGTAAAGGCCTGTAGATGGCGCTAACATAGAAAATTGAAAATGTCGTCTTGCGAAAGAAAAAACTCCCAGTGGCGCTATGTTATACAAACGCACACACTGACCGACAGGCATGAAAAAACTGTCAAAATGTATTCAGTACATGTAATTTCGTCAAAATTGAAAAAAAGCAAATTTTAACGAATATAGTACTTAGTTTACCAGAAAGTAAAAATTTTATTTTGAATAGTGACAAGAAATTCTCTGGATTGTGCAACTACGTAATTATTTTTCTCTAAAAAAAGGTTTCAACAATGTTTCAGACGAACAACCAATCCTTAAAACTTATTCATTTTCAACACTCAAAATGATTCAAGGTAACAAATGAAAAATTTTAAACGATTAAAACTATCAGCCCCTCCTCCCGTCCCCGTCAACAGAAATGCGAAAAATTGCTCTTTACCTGCCCACAACGATTCATATATATAAATTCACAAAAGAACTTTGCCCTTTGTGATAAAAAAAAGTGAAGTAACAAGCCCCCTCTCCTGCCCACGAACCCTATTTCATCTTAATAGCACGACACACCAAACAGTAATTTTATGGCGGAACCTCACCTGAAGTGAAAAAGAAAAAAAAAATGTTTACGTCTCCTTTCCAATAAAAGTATATAGACGAAAGAACAATTTTTATCGATTATTTTGCCCTCGGAATGTCCGTCTTTCCAAGAAAATCGATCTCAGAAATGAGTTCTTTCAGAGGGCTTTTTTTTTTATTTATTCCGCCGGACGTTTGGGAAGTGGAACAAAGGAGTAATAAACCTGTGATGAGGACGAGAAACGATCTCGTCCTGTATATAAAGGGTGCACAGGCCGTTCGACGGAAAATGGTGTTCTATGCAGAGTCACAACTGACTACAACTGTATTTATGTCGAGGATTGCATACAAAGTGCCTTGCCTCCATTATTTTATATACCGATAGATGGCAGCACCATCGCCGGATCGAACTGTTAATGAGAATTTAGAACTAGTTCAGGGCCGTGGTAGCCCGATCGGTAGAGTGTCGGATTCGGGGCTGGAGGGTCCTGGATTCGAACCTCGATGATCGAAGACCCATCGTCGTCATTAAAGGGGACTGGGCGACGTTAAATATGCTCGTGGTCTCAATGTCCTCCAAGTGAAACGATACCTCTGGGGGTGCTAGTACAAGGTAGCTATTAGCTCCTGGACTAGTTCAAAATTCTCATTAACTGTTCGATCCGGTGATGGTGCTGCCATCTATCGGTATATAAAATAATGGAGGCAAGGCACTTAGTATGCAGTCCTCGACATAAATACAGTTGTAGTCGGTTGTGACTCTGAATAGGAATAGAACTAGTCCAGGAGCTAATAGCTACCTAGTGCTAGCGCCCCCAGAGGTATCGTTTCACTTGGAGGACATTAAGACCACAAGCATATTTAACGTCGCCCAGTTCCCTTTAATGACGACGGTGGGTCTTCGACCATCGAGGTTCGAACTCAGGACCCTCCGGCCCCGAATCCGACACTCTACCGATCGGGCTACCACGGCCCAAATGGTGTTCTGGAATCAATGCGTACGTTAGGCAGGTCAGTTGCCAAGAGATGCTTACAAATTCTATTTAAAAACGAATTTTGTTCTTCTTTATCTCTTAGTATATCGTCGCCTCAGAGCAACAGTAAGACATCTAATCCCAGAAATAACACTAAGATACCTTACTGTTGCTCTGAGGCGACGATATGCATTAATTGTGATTTATATGATATCAACAATTTATAAAACCAATGAGCACTGCCGCAAATTTACTCCCAAAATTTTATACTTCTCAATTTTAAGGCATTACAGACAATCGAGTTTTTAAAATTTCTGCCCAAATGTTAAGTATAGTTACAAATCTAATAACGTTAAATATAGTTACAAATCTATAAGAGTTATTGATTTTTTAAAAATTTACTCATGTTTGGAAATTGCAACTACATGAAGGACTCATTGGAAAAGAATAAAATTTACTGCACATATTATTCATAGTGCTACAAGTAAACGATGAAAATTACAGATCAATGAAATGAAAATAACAGGCGTAAATTAATATCGAGTGTAGCATGTAGCTGACCTACGCAGCTATCACAGCCTATTCACGTTTTGGTTTCGAATCAAAGAGTTGCTGAATGTCACGCTGGGGAAAAGCCTTCCACATGGCTTCAATATGATACAAATACAAATACAAAAGTGACGACCAGCAACAGGCTCTGGGCCCAGCTAGATTGGTCCTGGTCAATTTACAATCCCCAGTGAAGATCAATGGCCCTCTTAAAACTATCTACTCCCTTGCTCATTACCACCTCTTCCGGTAAACTGTTCCAAGGTTCCACTACCCTGCTAAAATAATAATTTTTCCTAACATCCATGTTAGCCTGAGATTTAAATAGCTTAAAACAATGACCCCTTGTCCTGTTTTCAGTGCTAAACTTCAGCCCCGTAACATCTTTCATTTTAATAAATTTAAACAACTGAATCATGTCCCCTCGGTCTCTTCTTTGCTCAAGACTACATTTTTAGCCTTCTAAGCCTGGAATCATAGTCTAAGTGGGAAAGTCCATTTACTAGCCTTGTAGCCCGCCTTTGAACCCTTTCCAATACATTAATATCTTTCTTAAGATAAGGAGACCAAAACTGAACAGCATACTCCAAAGCATGATGCCAAAGTTCATCCGTACCCACTGCTGGACGAGACACATGGGAGAGTTTCCGACCAGCGCAATTCTAGACATGCTCGATGGGTGACATAGCTGACATATTCTGGGGACGGGAAAGCCAAGGAAGTAGAGTAATCTGTCGTGCACCGAAGAGCAGTTGAACGTCACGTGCAACACGTGGACGTGCATTTTCCTGCTGAAGCATTGCACTAGAAATGCTCTCAAGAAAAGGTAGTACAGTCGGATCCCGCTACAACGCGATCCGACTTACGCGAAATGGCTATAACGCGAGTTTTTCATGAGTAATGAATTTTTTAATGCGGACACAAATTACTCGCCTTCAACATGAAATTTTTCGGAAAAGAGCGGTGGAGGGTTAGAATGGGCTTCGTTGACACTAAATATTGGTTTTGTGAATAGACTTTCATCCCTTAACATCACTGAAAGCGGAAGTTCAAGCACTGTATTAGTCTAAACAACGCTTTGCTTTAGTAATACAAATAACCGCTCCAATTTTTAACTTTTTTTTTTCATTTTACATATGAACTTTGATAAAATACATTCTGATAACATTCTGATCGCGCTGCATAAATCTTCTTCATTTTTTAAATTATAAATATATTTACTATATCTATACTGTTAAGTGCTATAATAATGCTGTAGTGTACATACTGTAAGTACCATACTGCTTTATTTTAAGTTTCTCTCCCCCATTAATCATTGATTTTGTGCTAAATTACAGAATTTTATGTCAAATAATAACGCTTTTTCTAAAATACAGAAAAAGTCGGTTCTTTGTAAAAGATACTGCAATATACAGGGTGAGTTCGATCGAATCTGCCATACGAAAGGGGGTGATAGATGAGCCCAAGTGGAGCATAGAACCACCCATTATCGTGTCCAATCCTTAACCGTAACCGAGTTTTGGTAAATTTAAGGAAAATGAGTAAAAAAACAAAATTCTGAGAAAACGGCCGATATCTGAAATTCTTGTAGGACATACAAGGAAAATAAGTACATATTTGGAAAGAGCAGACTAAATCCTACAAAATGATACCTTTCGCATTAAGATAGTCGCATTTTACCGAGAGCTACAAGCTTTGAAATATTGGACACACTCAGAATTAAAATGGTGCCAACATTTTTAATCGACATTTTCAAAAACAACCGTAAGAGCTACAATCGGGCAAATCTACCAAAAACTGGCCCATTCCATTAGCTTTCAGATGATCATATTGGGCTTCATGTTCAGCTGAAATTCAGGCTTTTGTTTGAAACAGTGTAAAAATCTGCATTCGTTAAAAAAAAGGAAAACCAGCGAAGAGTCGCACTTTTCTGTTTTGAATTTTCTGTTTCACGATAGCATGTTGCTTTCTTTGTTTAAGAAAATGATATTTTTATATAAAAATAATAGTTTTAACAGTTTAATAAAAAGAAAAAACACACGAGATAACGATTCGTAGAAATAAAAGAAGCATTACTTTCCCGTGCTTTTCACAAAGGGAAAATCAAGAACAAAAAATGCTACACCAACTTCAACTAGTACCTTTAATAAACCTTCAAAATTTGCAATAGCTGCTGAAATTGGTCACCGCCACACCTGATACACGCTATTGCCCTTTTGCGAACGGAAACAACCGTTGCTCTTAAAGAAATTTCATTCCTTAGTTTCCCTACTGCTTCAGCAAGCCGGTCGCTCAATCCTTGCAAACTTGCTACTTCTGTTTTGTAAACTTCTTGTTTTAAGAATCCCCAAACAAAGAAGTCCACTGGCGTAAGGTCTGGGGATCTAGGGGGGCAAGGGATGGGGCCCATACAACCAATCCATTGGGGATACTGTTCAGTTAGAAATTCCCGAACGGCATTTGAAGAATGTGCAAGGGCTCCATCGTGTTGGAAAATGATTTCCGCTCTCTCCTGAACAGGAATAGTATCAAGAAGGTCAGGCAAATGATGTTCAATGAACTCTAAATATGAGCTTCCTGCATTATAAGACCTTAAAACGTATACAGACCCATCAAAAGACTTCCGATTACGATTTATGATTGTGAAAAATATCGTTTGAAAATAAAAAGCATTTGTTTAACAAAACAATTAATGATAAAAACTAAACAGAATTATTCATTTGTCATAATATTTTATGTATCGTTTGCTTCTTTCTGATATTTTGTAAATGTGTTTTGAAAATTGCTAGAATTATGATTCTTTTTACAGTAAGTCAGTAGAGAGTGTGTTTTTAGTTTTTGAAAGTTTTCGTTAAAGTTTCTAAAGATAAGTTGCTATATTCTTTTCTCGATTTTTGGGTATGTCTCGATTTTTTAACGAAGAGTATGCTGATATGCATTTCGTGTACGGATTTTGTGATGGTAATGCTCGCAGAGCCGAGAAAGAATACCGGCTCCGTTACCCAAATCGTTCTGCATCTAATAGATGTGTTTGCCTCTATACATCGAAAGCTCAGAGAGACAGGTTCATTTGGTACGTTGTTCGAGAGGGGCCAGGATCACCGGTATCAGATGTGGCGGCGACCAATTTCAGCAGCTATTGTAAATTTTGCAGGTTTATTAAATGTACTAATCGATGTTGGTGTAACATTTTTTTTGTTATTGATTTTCCCTTTGTGAAAAGCACGGGAAAGTAATGCTTCTTTTATTTCTACGAATCGTTATCTCATGTGTTTTTTCTCTAAATTAAATGTTAAAACTATTATTTTTATATAAAAATATCATTTTCTTAAACAAAGAAAGCCACATGCTATCGTGAAACAGAAAATTCAAAACAGAAAAGTGCGACTCTTTGCTGGTTTCCTTTTTTAACGAATGCAGATTTTTACACTGTTTCAAACAAAAGCCTGACTTTCAGCTGAACTTGAAGCCCAATATGATTTGTTGTTGTATCATCTGAAAGCCAATAAAATGGGCCAGTTTTTGGTAGATTTGCCCGGTACCAAAGTAGATTTACCCGGTATTGTAGCTCTTACGGTTGTTTTTGAAAATGTCGATTAAAAACGTTGGCACCATTTTAATTCTGAGTAAGTCCAATGTTTCAAAGCTTGTAGCTCTCAGTAAAATGCGACTATCTTAATGCGAAAGGTATCATTTTGTAGGATTTAGTCTGCTCTTTCCAAAAATGTACTTATTTTCTTTGTAGGTCCTACAGGAATTTCAGAAATCAGTCGTTTTCTCAGAATTTTGTTTTTTACTCATTTTCCTTAAATTTACCAAAACTCGGTTACGGTTAAGGAATGGACACGATAATGGGTGGTTCTATGCTCCGCTTGGGCTCTTCTATCACCCCCTTTCGTATGGCAGATTCGATCGAACTCACCCTGTATAGTTAATAAATGGTTTGAAACAATATGAAGGGTTTTTACAAACGTCTGAAACAATTGGGTATGCTTATGAAACATTACTAACATACCTTGTTCTACAACGCGAAATTCCGACTTACGCGAGGTGTCTTGGAACGCATCCCTCGCGTAAGTCGGGACTCGACTGTACCTCCGGCGTCACAACGTTCCTGATGTAGCTTTCGCTATTGAGGTTACCCGTGATTCGGAATAGATGGGATCGTCCTCGGTATCAAATAGCGCCCTAGATCATGACGCCTGGCATCATGCCATTATGACGGTGGATTACACACTCTGAGAGGTGGCGTTTCCCTGTATAAAGTCTGAGACGTATACGTCCATTGTCATAGTGCAGATTAAATCAGGACTCATCCGAGTAGACGACCTGTTGAAAGTCCGCACGTCGCTGGCGTGTTGGTGGGCTTATTGAAGCTGGAGGCGACGATGGTTGAGGGTTAAGGGAATCCTGTATAGGGGAATCCTTGTATGTAGGGGGGAGGGCCTTGTCACAGATAACGTCGACGAACCGTGTGACATCTGTAGCCGTACTCCAACGTTGCGCAAATGCATATATTTGGACGAGGGGGAGGGGCTGCACCGTCCCAGGAATATTTGATATATTGCTTTTTTGTTGCAGAAATGATGCAAATATAGTGTAAATTCATTTCAAACCGACTTTTCAGTTGGTGTCCCTCCTAACCCCAAGATGAGTCCCCTCCCCAAATATTTTTTTTCACAACTTCAGCCTTCTGTATATATATATATATATATATATATATATATATATATATATATATATATGTGTGTGTGTGTGTGTGTGTGTGTGTGTGTGTTCACTTGTACATTTTCGTCTCTTGAACTACTCATTCAACTACAGCTTGAATTCTTTTACTGAAGAATCGTGCGATTTTATAAGGTTTAAAAACAAATAAGGTGAGCTCAGCTTGCCCATAGGAGCTCTGCAGCTCCCAGCTCTGAAGTCCACTCTCCTGACACAATAATCGGCACCCTAAACAATGAACCCTATGCATCTTGGCACCGAGCCAAGGCGACTTCGACCAGGGCAGACGACTATTTTCTCGAGCCATTAAGCGGACAAATCAGGACCGGCTCCTAATTATATTCCTCCAGTTATTTAACTATCCGGGCGCTCCTAGCCGCATCAGCTCTCCGGGAAGATTTCTGGAATGAGATAAGCACGTGACGAAGCGAGGCAGAAAACGTCGTCATCTGCGAACCGGCGAATCAATTCCTCGTCCGGGATTAGAATGCTGGGGGAATCATACAAAGCGATTACCAATTATTATTCACTTGGCTAACGTGGATAATTTGAAATACAGAGTGTTTGAAAAATCCTTGGCACATTTTGAAAATTAAAAGAAAAGCAACAAATTGTCGCATGAATATACAGTTTGCGCCATAATACTTCACAGGTTCAAGTATTTTTTTAACCCTTAATAACCTAGAGTTTCAATTTTGATACCAATCTGTTTTGATACCAATCTTTTAAACCGAATGTTCACATTACTATTAGTTTTTTTTTTATTAGGTTGGCTGTACGTATTTTACTGTTGTATAATACGTACTTGTTCTTTCCAACGAAATTTAAAAAAAAATCAAATGTCAGTATTGTTTTATTTATCTATGACATATTACTCGCGCGGCAAAGTGAACAAGTAAACACATTTTACTAAAAGTTTTGTTGAATACAAAATATTGTGTATTGTAAATATTGTAAAATAAATATTGTGATTTTTTTTAGCTATTTTTCCCTTCATTTAGACCCTCAAGCAAACACATTAATATTAAAAATAAATCACTTTCGTAAATCGGGCTACTAAGGGTTAAGAGATCGTAAAAATAAATAAATAAATAAATAAATAAAACTTTTTTTTAAAGGACTGGGTTAAGAAAAGTAAAATAAGGGAAAACGTAAAATACGGGAAATACACAGCGGCAAATCTGATGATGGGACCCGATAGAAAAACTTTAAATGCGGGAAAAGAGTAGATTCGGGGGGGGGGGACGTATAATCGGGCTTTCACTGTGTAAATGATTTTCATTGACGGCTGTATCCTCACAGTAAGAAAAACAATCGTCATATGAGGCAGTGAGAAGCAAAGGGATGTAAGTGAGCATTTCAAGTTTTGAGTAAAACGCGTTTAAAGATAACATCCTAGGTAGACTTTCATTGATTTTTTTTCTAAATCATGCCGTACAGCAGCACCTACCAGGGCTACTAGTACTATCTCTTGCCCCAAGACAGAGGAGGGATTCATCTACTATTTGTACTGGTTATCTCCAAATGTTTAACTTTGACACTTGCATCCCTTTGCTTCTCACTGCGTCATATGAGGTGTTGAATCATTTTGTTGAACAGAAAGAAATATCTTTCATTATTAGTGTTCAATGTGTGCAATGAATTTTGCTTGAATCACATCTAAATGATACTCAAATTCATCGCATGTCCACAAACGGTACCCAATTGAGCTCTGGTAATGAAAGGTATTGCTTACGCAGGGGTGCCTACACCAGGGTTTCCGCTGCGGTCGCATTTTTCGCATAATGCGAAAACACTATCTGAATTGCGAAAATAAAGCAATGCATTTTCGCTTTTTTGCTCAAATAAAAAATAAATAAATTTTAAAAAAAAGAAGAAATGTATGATCCTAGAGAGTAAGCATGCATGGCGATAATCAACTTAATCTTTTTTAATTCTTAGCTAAGATGTTTAAACTACAATTAAGTTCAATAACTATTAGTCTTATCCAGCATTATGTCCCCCAAATAACTGCTTTACTAGGAGGATGGGACTGCAACGTTCTAAACACCAATCGTGTTTTCTTTTTTTATTTTATGTTTTTAAAAAATAGCTGTTGTACTTATTTCTTCAAAGATGTCACAGATGAAATATGAATTGTATTTTCAACTGGAGATGAAACACACTGAGGCATATATAAATATATGATAATATGTAACATTTTACCATTTTGCTAACATTTTCCCCTCAATTTTAGCTTTTATGCTAAAGAACTTTTGAACCCAACTTAAACCCTGGCCTACTCCCCCAAAGAAAAAGGCACAGCCCCCTAAATATCGCAAAGACCCCCCAAAAAGTAAGAGTCCCCCCCCCCCCCAAAACACCCCTTCCCTAAAAATTTCAATGGCGCAGTCTGCGCCATGACCCTTTCTAGGTGGGCACCCCTGACTTACGTTTGTTTTTCTTGCTGTGACGATACAGGCATCAATGTAAATTACTTGTAATTACTTCTTTTTACGATGTCATAAAAAAATCCCTGAGCCTATGAAGTATTGTGGATCAAACAGCATATTCACACGACAATGTTTTTTTTTTATGTATTTTTAAAATGTGTCAAGGACTTTTCTGACACCCTGTATGTCCTTTACCTTTGTCATGCATCAATCGCATGTCACATTTATATTACATGTATGTTCATCACGTTGTCCATATTTCCATTCATACTGCCAGTATCTATCTTCCCTTCTCTTTTATTTTCTTCTTACTCAGGGAACAAAACCTAAATTTTAATAACTTGCATTTTTATACACATTATTTTCAGATAATTGCTCCTTGTATTATGGCGGTGGTTTCGAAATTTTTTTCACCTGTGCCTCCTTTCTTCACGAAAAAATTGTTTTACCTCCCTTCAGTTTTCTTTCTAATCCAATTTCATTTATTCTTTGCAAAAGCTACAATAGGTTAGCAAGCAAAGCCATATTTTATATAAAATGGTTTTCATGCTTTTGAAGTCAACTTATTCATTATTATTATTGTACGTAAAAAATCGCCCGTCAAGGTATGACGGGGGCCTCGGTAGCTCAGTTGGTTGGCGCGTCATTGTAGTAATCCCGAGGTGGTGGGCTCGATTCCCACCCGTTGCCCTGGTTGTAACTTCCTTCTCTGTGCTGTTAACTCTGTCCTACACTATGTGCCTGTATTGTGCTATCTGTCATATTGGACGTGAGTTCATAAACGGGTCCTGAGTGACCAAGTACACAAACTCGAAATGTATGTCGTCAATAAGGTATGACGGGTAATTTTAGCTAGAGCCACTATATAGACAGGCCGACGTATCAGTTTAAAATTAGCCATTTTGGATCGGATTTTTCATTGTTGCGCTGCTTGGGTTACCACAGCAAAGTTTCGGGTTTCGCCAAATTTTCCGAAAATAATATTTTATTTAATAAACAATTCACGCGTGCCGCTAATAATTGCTCAAAGTGAACATTCACCAAACGCGATAACTTGCCAGAAAAGACAACCATTCAAACACGCGCTCCGATCCAAAAGGGCTGATCTTAAGCTGATGTGTCGGCTCGTATATATAGGGGCCTTAAATTTAGCTATTATATTGGTCTTATACTGTGTTACTTTATAACTTGTATACTTACGCATTCACAGTTTTAGTGCATTTTGTACTACTATACAACACTACTCACGACGTAATAATCAAATGTACTTTTGTAACGGCGAACTCGCCTGCTATGTACCCATCGACTACTCTACTATCTTCTCAGCATCATGTTTTATAGCATGTTTTTTTTTTCGAATTGTTTTGTGCTTCTATGTCTGTTTGTCAATATGTACTGTAATTGTCTGTGATCTTGTTTGTTTGTATGTGTGTGCATTGTTATATGTTGCATTTTGAAATGTATATGTTGAATGTTTAAAATAAAGCTCCGGGGGTCCTAAACTGGTTAAATCACTTAGTGATAGGTACAGTGTGCCCCCGGAGAGTGAAGTGAAGTGAAGTATTGATAACTTTACTACATAAAACTATTGCAAAATTGCAGAAAAAGAGTTGAAAAAAATACCACATAGTCGTAAGGTTAGTGAAAAGGGAGGACTTGTTGCTTCAACTCTCTCGTATCTTATGCAGCAAACTCAAATTGTATTTATTGATCTTGAACTAATAACTAATGACGTTCATTAGATTGAGTTTCAGAATGAGAAACAAAAGTGAAAAGTTCTCCTGAATCTGAAACCGAATTACCGTTCCGATGATCGATTTACTTGAATTTGGAATAACGAACTAACATAAAAGAAAACAAATCAGAAACGACGTCCTGTACACAGCGTCAAAAGACAGCTTGAATATCAAAAACAAAGCTGCTCAGCCTTTCACAATTTGGAAAACCCTTTGAGTTTACAGTTTTCTAGAAGAAATCCCACGATCAAAAAGAGCAGAAAAAAATATAACATCAAAGCTCTCTGTATTTCAAACTCTCAAAATTGTATTTGATCACAATACACAGTAATTTATTTTATCACAATACAGACATTTTTAATTCGATAATGAATGATAAGAAGTTGATTGGGCTATTCGCTGGTTTTCTAAAATATATTTTCTGAATAATAAGCGAAAGAAACGGAATAAAATAAGTATTTATATCTATGTTGGGTCATCAATTGTGTTGGGTCGCAATTAATGATTTTAATGATTTTCAGGGTGTCTACATCCCAGGATGTCCTCGGAACATCCTCAGGACTGGATGTCATTTTTCCTGGATGTCCTGTGTCCAACGGTATCAGTATGACCTGGTAGACATTGCTAGTCCGGAGGAAATAGAGTTAAAGACACACAAATAAACGCACACAGGTTGTAATATAGATGTTTAAAAATGCAACTTTCTTCAAATAATATTCGAACTCGCAGAAATTTCCAGTCACAATTTTGCTTTAAAATACAGCCTGCCGTATAAAAAGTTAAATTATCTCAAGTTGTTCCTGAAATTTCTAATTTTTCTTAGTCGTCAGTGGTTGGTAAACACTTGTAGTTTAGAAGCCCCCTTTTTCCCCCTTAGTAGCCACTTTATCCAAAACTTTTTATTTACAGTCAAGTGCCCATACTTGAGACAGTTTTAAACTTTTACCTTTAGTAGCATATTAATCATATGTTTTCCATTCGAATGAAGTATTCTAATTTTGTGATGTGCCTTAGTACTTCACCTCAATAAAGGTATAGATGTGAAGATATGACATTTCAAAAATAAAACAAAAAAATGTTCACAGTCAGGGGCGGATAAAGAATTTTTTGAAAGGGGGGTTAAGTTTCAATGGTCAGCGTGTTATACCGTATAAAAAATAAGTTAAACAAGGGTGTCAATCCCCCAAGGGTGATGGCATACCCCCTCATAGGTTACAACCCCCCCCCCCCCCCATCAAAAATTTAGATCAAAACCCTTTCAAATTACCTCCTGCTCCTAAATTTTTCAATGGCGTAACCTGTGCCATTGATCATATTCCCCCAAATTTTCACTAAAAATCATATTTCTTGGGCAGACAGGCTGGTCACGTTACCATATTAAATAATTGGATACATTTACATAAATATTTTATAGCATACAAAACGTTGTGGTTTGAAGTGGAAGAGTGATCTGAGAAAACTTTAAACTCATTAGATTGACTGTTCTTTTGAAAATGAACAAAAAATTCATAATAGTAGTAGCCCAGTAAACGAACTCACTCATATCCTTTGGATTACGACGTATTGGGAAGAAAAACCTTACAGAACGAAGCTAAAGAGGGAAAACATTAATTCCAGATACTATTTTTTTTTTCGGAGCTAAAAGTTTGAATAATAATCATTAAAAAAAAATCTTGTCACAAGGGGGTGAGCTGACCCTTTGACCCTCCCCTGAATCCACCCCTGTTCACTGTCCCAAGTTAGGGACCCCCCCTCCCTAACTTGGGACACTTATTATTTTGATCTTTCTTTCATGTATTCAGCAGTAGATAATGGTTTGGGACACCAACTATCATATTAAAGAAATTTATTTTACAACCCAATAAAGAAAAATATCATTAGATGGAAATAATATAATCTTGTAAACTTTCAATACTTTCAGAATGTACACTTGCCCCTGAAAACACTGAAGCCACCAACTGACACACACCAGCCTTCTTTATTCTCTTGAATGTAATAATTCTGCTTTCCCCTCTATTTTTGGAAGCATAAAAGTAATTGGTGAATCTAAATCAGCTTATTTTTAGTTGTCCATTTTCTTGATTTTCACATCTTTTCACATTCATATTCATTCCTTCCTAATGCGTGAAATTCACTACAAATAAATTAGCCTCATCTATACTTTGAGACTTATTTTCATTAGTAGAACTAATATCCGTTATGAAAGTAATGAGCAAAATGTTATTGTGACGCGACGATAGATGGCAGCACGGTAAAACCGGCTGGGAAATGTGGTGCGGGATATGCCCTTTCAATGCATCCAGTCGTCAGTTGCTTTCGAGCAGTGTGAGCGGAGATAAGTGCCTCCGCTTGAAGTATGTTTTCAACTTTTGTAACATAACGCAATGGAGCGTTCGCTTGAACAATGATACGCCATAAAGTTTTGCGTGAGGTTTGGAAAAAATGCAACCGAAACATTCCAGATGCTGCAAGAAGCCTTCAAGGACGATTGCATTTCAAGATCACAGTCTGGGAAGTGGCACAAGGCATTCAAAGAGAGCCAGGGAGGAGGTCGCCGACGAACCCCGTTATGATCCCTCACCACCTTACAGTCCCTACTTAGCTTCATGTGACTTCTTTTTGTTTCCGCGACTCAAGAAAGAGAGAGAAGAAAGGAAAACATTGGGGAACCTTGGGAAACATCCAACACATTACAATGTTCCTGAGAGGCATTCCCTTGGAAGAGTTTCAGGGTGCCTTTCAGGAGTAGCAAACACGTCTCCGCAAGTGTATTGATGCAGGAGGAATGTATTTTGAAGAATATTGAACATTTGTACAAATTACGATCAATAAATATATTTTGCCAGTAAATGCTCATTACTTTCATAATGGACCCTGTATGTAATATTTTGGCAAAACGTTTTTTGCTCATCAATATATTCAATTCTTTTCAACAATGACGACAGTTCTGTCTTATCATGGTATGACACATTAATTGTCATCAGAATTGCCCTCAAATTTTTCTTAAAATCTTTTCGTTTTTGCTTACAATTATGCACTTTATTTCTTCAATATTCTTTGTAGACACTTTTTATGCCTTAGTATCCTAACTTGGAACAGTATCCCAAGTCTGGAGCGTATTAGCAATTTCTCAAATTTATGAATAAATAAGTTCAACTGAATTAGTTGGGTGGAGATGAATTTGCCCAAATAAGGCAGAGTTACAGAAATAAATTGTGAAACGAATTCAAACTAATGCTTCTCAGTTAGAGTTGGTATCCAAAATTATTTCCATACTTAAAAATCGCATATTTTTTCGAAATTTTTAAAATCATGAAAATAACCCATAAATCTGATACATCTAAGTTCAACTCACATAGCCTCATAAAATAATTATTCATTTATTCTGTAACACCATTTATTTCTTATTGGTGAAACACCATTAGATATACCAGCCCTCAGAACTAATCTTCGGCAAAATGACCCAAGTTAGGGTACTGTCCCAAGTATGGGCACTTGAATGTATTAAATACATTAATTATATAATTAAATTAATATTTTACTTTTCCAGCGAAATTATAAAAAAAAAAAAAAAAAAACACTGCAGTCAAATACAAGCTGTGGAAGAAAATATTGCCACAAGAGATCTAACTGCAATTTCATTCATTTAACTCCCCCCCCCCCCCCCCAAAGGTGTGTTCAAATCTTTTGCAAGGGCTTGCAAGTTTTCGCTTGCTTCTTGAGGGGTATGGTCAGGAGAGTAAGATTAATAATGGTTTTTGTTACTTGTTAGCCGGAAATATGTAATGTTATGTGATAATTTGAGATTGCTTTTATATCACAAACTAATTGTTTCAAAATAAAAATGATTTGATCATAAAAAATCAACAATGCAATGATTATGTGTAGCCGGTTGGGTTTTTAAGGCGTGACCAGTTGAGTATTTTATTTATTCGCTTGCGTAAAAGGTGACGAATGATTATTTTCAAGTTTAACTTAAGAAAATATAAATTTCTACAATCATTTACGAACGCGGCTAAAATGTAAATGCGCACTGGATTTATATTTTCAAGTTAAGCACTTAATAACACTGAACTAAGCTTATCAAACACATCTCGTCACTTAACACAATATTTTTTGAACTAATTTATTAACTCTTTATACATACACACCTATGAATTTATAAAGCAATGCTGGAAGTTATATTTTAGATTTTTGTTTTCTTACAACCTGTTAAATATTACACACAAACACACACACACAAAAAAAAGGTAAAGCTTTTCTTATTCCCCCCCCCCCCCCAAAAAACTTGATTACTATAACACAGTACATATGTTCTACATTCACAACACTCAACAATAACTTTTAAAGAATAATAATTCTTCTAGGAAGAGCCCCGATGCCCCCCCCCCCCTCCTAACACGTTTTTGAGGCATCAGTTTTTAAAATTTCCTGAAGATCCCCCCGCCCCAGAGTTTTCTTCCAGTAACGTCACTGAAGATGATTCGAAACTATATTTTTGAAAATTCAATTTTAAAACATTTAAAGACGATATCTCCCGTACCCCCCCCCCCCCCCTCACTCTAAAGTTACCCTACAATAGTGTTTTTAATACTTCAAAACATTTTCGCGTGAAATGATTCGCCGAACCCTTATCCAAAGTTCCTTTAAGATGGTGTAAATTAACAGTTTTAAAACTGCAGTTCCAAAACTTTTTTCTAGAAGTACCCCTCCTCCCCCCGTCTCCTCACCTTTGAATCACCTTTAGATTCGATAAATCTGCGGGGGAGATCTCCCTACGCTCTTTCCTGAACTTAAAAAATGGCCTAAAATTGCGTTATTAGTATTAAATTCGAAGTTTTTCTCAGAAAAAGTCCGGTTAACTCTCGTTTCTCCAGTCTGTTAAGCTCCTTTAATCTATCTTTTAATGTGATAAATTGTATAAATACTTATATAAATTTGAAATGACTGTAACTTATTTTTAATAAGTGTAGCAGAGTGCACGTTTAGTTTATCTAACATGTTTTCTCAAAATCTTTCATCGTATTTCTTTTATTTTTTAGTTTTGTTATCCGTCATCCGATTGTACCTGAAAAATATCGAGGTTATTTTTAAAATCTGAAATTTTTTATTCACAAATTGAACCGCAAATTAAAAAATGGAATTTAAATAAGGTAAAAAAGGACAATTTACCGAAAATTATCTCCTGAACTAGCGGTATTAAACGTTTTTTAATCACGACCCAATTAGTACAGTAAAAATAGGGATCGGACCCAAACATCCAAAAAAAAAAAAAAAAAAAGCTAAACCTGGTGCAAATTGTTTATTACCCTCCCAATAAGAACAGGCAAAAAGTCCCACCCCCATTGTGTGTCGGGTTTCGGAATAGGGGGCATCTAAAAATTGCTGTTTTGAGCATTTTTTCGGAATTTTTAGAGTAAATTTCAAGAGGGAATATTATGTCATACTAAATTTAAAAGCATGAAAATAAAGGCGTTTACCCCCAAGAGGGATGACACAACCCACCTACAGCCCCCCTATCCCCGTAAAACGAAGCAGTACCCCCGTTCCCCCCTCCATACATTTCAAGTGGAAATATTATTTTATGCAAAGTTAAAGTTAGTAATTGAGAGTGTCCATCCTCCAAGTGCGATGGTGCCCCTCCTCCCAAAGCTACAGCATCCCCCCACCGTAAAAAATAATACGCCAATCCCCCCCCCCCCTCCTTTCCATTTTAAGTAGAAGTATTATTTCATGTAAATTTAAAATGCATTAAATCAGGACTGTCCACCCCACAAGAACAGTAGTTCACCTCCCAAAACGAAATAACATACTTAAAGATTATCCCCCCCCCCCTCTGATGGCACATTTGATTAAATGGTCAGAAAAATTATGCTGAACTGTTCCCCCCCCCCCCCCTTGTATTATATTGCTTTTTTGCAGTACTTAAAAGCAAAATTTTTAGGTTTGCGTTATAACATGCATGCCTCAAATACGTCATCAGATTGAGATAAAAGTTCCATCAGAATTGGAGTTTTCAAAGCTTGTAACAAAAAGTTTTCGTTATCAATATCTCTTTTGGAATCTAGATCCTCGGAAAAATCGTTATTGTTGCAGCTATGTCTAACACAGTTTGCGCATATAGTTGAGCACTTCAGCCCACTTTCAGACTTATCAAACATTCATTTTTCCAATGAACCCCTCAGAGCAAGCACAAGATATGAGGCGAAGAAAGTCTTCTAGAGCGGAAGGCTTGGCTGTTGTAATAGGACGCAGATATTTCTGTGGTGCTTTCTCCTTCTTTGTACCTTTCAAAAATGGCACTAGCTTTCCCATACTTACAAGTGACATACACTGCATTGCTGGCATATTTCCTTGAGGCTTGCAGATTATTACCAAAAAAAGAAAAAACATGAACGAGAAGGTATCTTCCATCTACAACATATATGACACCAACTGTTTATTTTGTGATGGTGGCGTGGATGGATATTTTGCTTCAGGATAATAACTCTTAACCATACAGGTTTTCTTTACTTCTGAAACCAGATTCATCGATTACTGATGGAGGATCAACGCACAATTCGTACTAGAAGTTTTTAGCCAATTTGTTGTTCTATCTCTTCTGGGGTGCTTTCGGAAACGCGGATCGGTCGCCTCGGTGCAACCGCAAGCGTTCGGAAACGCTTGCGGTGGAACCGGTGACGTCACTTAACCACGTTCGGAAACACTGCGGTTGTTTTCTGGCGGTCGACTTGGTAGCAACCTGTGGCACCGCTGTCTGGAAGCGGTTAGCGAGATCACAAACGTCACAAAGTCTGTGTTGGCCAATCCGGTCGTGTTTCATGTTTTGATCGTAACGCACGTGACTTGCCTATTATGAAAGTTACGCGTTGATTGGAGTGTCGTTTGCTGCTGAACTAGAACTACCGCGGTTTAACCACGAGCGTTCGGAAACACAGCTGTTCTACCGGAATTCCTAGAGAAGTTCCAAATACGTCATAACCACACCGGACTAACCACGCGGTGTAACCGGTGGATCGTTTCCGAACGCAGCCTTACTGTTCCTACTATTCGGTGTAAAAGATGGTTTGAGCTTACACATGTCTACAGATAGTAACTACTCTCGTAACAGAAGCTAGAGACAAAACTGCATACCTCTTTTACAAAGAAATGCAACTTAATTTTTTGCCTTCCATATCCTTTTATGTTACTACCACAACGTTAAGGGCCACATCACAACTCACCTTATTATCAGCGACACGACCAGTATCGGCGAGCAACACCACTACCAACTTGAGTCAATACCCGTAGAGAGGGAAGAGCAGTATTTAGCATTCTACTGTTGTATTGCTCATTGCTATCATCAAGACTTCTTCCATTTTTGAATCACTACAGGTTCCTGGACCACCTAAATTTGTCACTGCATAGGATAGTTGGGTAGCTGATGTGACATATTTATAATTTTTTTTAAAAATTGCATAATGTACTCGAAAGTTTCAGATAGTGTTGCAAGTATATGTTCGCATCTTTAGCATAATTCACATAACTGGCTGCGTAAAAGAGAGGCGGCTAGGTGTTTGCAAACGGGAACCCCCACCGACTTGGAGGGTGCAGAATTGCAACATTGCCCGTCTCACTGTTGGCAATTTTGGTTTATCCCCCCTTATGGTAAGGGTTAAAGATTAAAGAAAAATTGAAGTAAATTAATTAAGAAGAAGGAGGTAAACTGCAGTCGATTTGGACTATTTTTTATGCTGCACAGGGATTTTGTTTTAGATATCACCCCAGCGCTCTAAACAGTTTAATAACTCCAGTCACAACTAAATTGGTTTCCGAGCTTGCTTAGATCTTTTAGAATCACCCTTCTGACATTACTATATCATTGTGTGGCATTTTGTACTTTGGAAAAATTTTAAATCGGTGAAATTTTTTCATGAACTTCACTGCAATCGTTAGTTATAGAATGCAAATTCATGGTCCCCCCCCCCTCGAAAGCGATGGTGCACCCCTGAAGTGTGACAGAGTACCCATCCAGAGTAAAAGCCTTCAAAAAAGAAAGAAATACCCCTTGAAAAAATGAAAAAACTGCCTTAAAAATTCCAATGACGTAATCTGCGCCATGGACCCCCCAGCCCCCCCCCCCGTCTATGCACCTCTTTT